>NC_053026.1:617109029-617196815 GCF_003073215.2 Triticum urartu | reverse complement strand
AAATCACATAGGAGAAACGAAGGGTCTTATACTCTCGAAAAATTTCATCTTAGTGTTAGTTTATTTGTTATTTTTGGAATAGCTCTTGGCTTTTTTGTTAAGTGGCTCGACCTGCCAATTGGTTAACAGAAAATTCAGCAATTTAACCCATTGTCTGTGGTTTTAGAGGAAATCGTGCTCCGTATTGAAACACGAAGGTCAAAATATCAACCCGAAAGATGAGGGACCAAATTAATATCTCCCTCAAAAACTTGAGAGATAAAAAGAAGTACTTTTCTCATCAAATTATGACCAATATTTCAACCTATTTTTATTTTAGTGCAACGTTTTGAGAGAAAAAGAATATTTTGGTACACACCAAAATTGCCGACAAAAGTTTCAACCCTAGCCGGGGAAATTGTGGCAAGTCGAGTACGTGAGTAGGAAACAAAAGGCGCTGGCTGGATGACGAAGAGAAGAATTCAACTTTTTTTAAACACAAACAAATATTTCAAGACAATGTCAAACATTTCATGAAAGCATGATGAATTTCGACCATTGTTTCAGTTAGCTTTGAATCTAGTTCAAAATAAATAAATTGGCACATGCTGAAATGACCCCCAATTTTTTTTTGCTCTTTCATTAAAGAAACTTTCTTGTATGAAATTCGCACGAAACTACCCATTCGAAAGGAAAAAACTTCCAAAGATAATGAATACCATTGGTTTTGCAGCCATTGGTGGTCGTACGGCACTGCTTTGTTGGGAGAGGGACGTACGGCAGTCAATGTTAGGACATTTCACTGGCCCTCGTCCCTGGGAAATCAGCACGAGGATTTGATTCTAGGTTCCATCCAGCAAGCCATGAAGTCACATCGACGTTTGAGATTTTCCTTTTTCATTTCCACTTCGAAAAGGGAATATAATTAAATACGTACACACGTGTATAAGATATGCATCCATCGTGACGAACTCGTATTTGCCCTCTGGTTATTGTCACCGTGCAGGGGCGGCTGATTTAGAGCCTTACGTACGTGCACAGCGACACATGCACATTCTCTACACACAAGGATATATGTTCATCAATACACATTCCCACTGGTTCGTCGTATTGTCACTTTCGTGTACATGCACGTGTTCGTCTCGCGGCCATTTTATTTCGCTCATCGTCTGCAATCTGGAGGACGACTGGACGAGCGACGGCCAGCCAGCTAGCGGCGCTCTCTCTCTCTCTCTCTCTCTCTCTCTCTCTCTCTCTCGCGCGCGCGCGCGCGCGTGTGGCGTCACTGATGCAGCCAGCAGTCGATGGCGGCCTGTCTCGCTAGCGCTGGACAAGGACCAAAGCAAATTTAGTTAAACATGATTTTTTATGCCTTCATGGACTGGAATATAATTATTTTTCAGTCAGTCTTATAAATTTATTCATGCTTTTTTTTACTCTTACAAAATTTACTCATGTATATCCGCCTCAATTGTTTTACTCATCTGTAAAAAATGGAATCTGATATCGGTAGTTGTCAATTTGGCTAATCCTTTTCCCCACAATTTTTTTTGGCTAATCCTTTGTTGATTTACAAATTTGTTCATGATCTCGGTGGTAATAATTTGATCGTGTGTAGTGGAAAAATAGTAGGATTTGTTCTCAAAGTTCAGTTTTTTTAATAAAATCTTGCACAGTTCTAACATCATATCAACAATACCCGGTACCAATTGAGGACTAAGAAAATCCCAGCTGAAAATTAGCAAAACCGTAAGTAAACACATGTTACTGTTTCGGAGGCGAAACACCATGGTGCATTTGAACACTCCAAGATAAGTTTTTCGAGGAAACAAACCCTTTGTTCCCTTTGCTCGCTCCTCCCACATTGTCCATTGCACCTCGATCAACTGTAAGGGCTTTCTCCGATTGCAGGAAAATAAAAAACGTAGGAACAAGAAAAACATAGGATTGAAAGGCCATGTACTATGAAGTTATACAGGGTTTCGAATCACAGGAATTTGGTGAGAGGTACCTTTTTTGCGGGTATTGTGAGATGTACCTTTTGATGGCGCATAGGAAATAAACATACGGATTTTAAAGCATTGAGAGAGAGAGAGAGCATCTCAAAGGAAAAATAAACCAAAGTTTCAGCTCATGTTGAGATTCCTATGGAATAGGGGGGCATAGGAATGGATTCCATAGGAATTTTACAATCTCGATCCTATGATCCAAATTGCCTTCATAGGAAAAAAATCATTGGGATTCAGATCCTCCAATATTCCTATGAAAATCTTACAATCCAAATTTAAATAGAGTCTTAGCGCTATAAAGTCAGGCCAAAGGAGAAGTGTGAAGTTTTTTCTTGCATTTTAATGGATAATTGTTCTTGTTCTTGTATTCACCAAAAAAATTGTTCTTGTTCTTCACTCAAGCCCTTGATTTTTTTTAGAACACGTAAGAGATTTGCATGTCTATATATTGAGATCTCAAATGGTTGATCCAGTCAAAATTGGGAACCAGATCCAGAATTGAACACCTCAATTGAATAAAATCTATGAACCAAATTTAAAATAATCTCAATAAAAATTGTTGACCTAGTCAAAATCCTGAACCAAATCCGATATTGTACACCAAAATTAAATGAGAGAGCTCCAAAATTAAGGAGCATAGTGTGTTTATAGATAGATTGCTGGTGATGACTGCGATCTGTAGCCCTTGATTTTTGTAGAGCGTCAGGTATGTTTGAAGACTCAGAATCACTAAAATTTGCACATAATAGTGTACTTTGAACCGAATAATATATCATTTTTAAACAAATTTTTTTCATATATAATTTGTAACTTCATGAAATTCAAACATGAAGTTCTAACCTAGGTGGTCACGGATGGCGTCATATATTTTCTCGGTTTGGGTTTATATGGCCACACTTGTGGAAAGACGTTTCTCCATTATTTTGATTGATAAAATGTTAGTTATATACCGTGAAAAATATATCATTGGAATCACATTTTTTTGAGCATCAGTACAGACACAGACGCTCATATACACGCGCATACATTCACCCTATGAACGCACACACGCACACCCTACCCCTATGAGCACCTCCGAGAGACTGAGCTGGCATGTCATCTTAAGATTTACGAAGTCACCGTAGGCGCCTCGTCGTCGACGGGAACGTCTCCTCCCACTGAAAGCGCATTGCCGGAAATCCTGAAATAAATTCAGGAATAATGAGAGCACCAGGATTTGAACCCTAGTGGGTTGGGGATACCACTGTCCACCTAACCAACTCAACCACAGGTTGATTCTCACATTGGAATCACATTAAAAATAGTTGCCAATGTGTTATGATGAATAACTTATACTCTCTATGTTTTTAAATATCAGTCTTTTTAGAGATTCCAATGCGGACTACATATGGAGCAAAATGAGTGAATCTACGATCTAAAATATATCTATATACATCTGTATGTAGTCCTTATTGAAATCTCTAAAAAGACGTGATTTAGGAACAGAAGGAGTATTTCGATGATGATTCAATGGTTATTTGTTGTCATAAAAAGCATGCTTAAATCATGAAAACAATGCATACCCGTACGCATCATAACTCTGAACAATTAATATTGCATTCTCTGTGCTGGGAGTTCGGATCAGAACTTCTGCCATGCCCTGCTAGCTACTCCATCTAGCCCGGCCCTGCCCTGGCATAGATATGTATATATACAGTCGTACAGACACACGGCATTCTTTTGTTATCTCGATGTAGAAAACATGTGATTCCTGCAGCTGCTCTCGTCTGATAAAAAGATTGGAACTAGCAACGACATACTAGTACTGTGCCGCAGAGACACAGCCTTACGTACACATATGCATGTGATCTTCTGAAAGTCTGTCCTCCTTAATGATGTATTAGTAGTATTGGTAAAACAATGATGGAAACTATGATGAAATAATTACATAAATCTGTGCCCACCAGTAATTGTATTGCACTCTTCTTTTGGCCTCTCTCTTAGCTTTCAGTGATTCAAATGAATTTGTTCTTTTAAGAGTTCAAATCCTTGGAACTTTTATTGAGTAATGAATCTTTGGAAGTTTTTCTATGTGGGAACTTTGCTCTCAGTTTTAAAGGAAAATTTCGATCAAGTCTATCTTCTTGGAAAAATCTCTATAGGTTCCTATTTTCCTCTCCATGTCGAAATCAAACCCATTATTTTGTGTTGATTATGGATTGACACATGTAATATGCTTATCTCTTTTAAAGGGATATTCCGTTCACTCAAAACATCACACCAAGATATCAAAAATGATGTCCAGTGGGTAGGATAGAACCCACCCGGATGAGATAGGGTTTGAACCCTAGTTAATCAACATGGATGCACCACTATGAACCTCTACCACTAGGCAGAAACCCAGACCTCACTTGAAATGAAGTCTTATCCGGTCTCTGCATAACAATGTGCCCTATCTATTTTGAATCCTATGAATCAAAGTTCTTATGCTGTAAGTCTGTAACTCGATTTCTCACTATTTTCAAGTATATTGCAATATGGACATGGATGACAATTTTTATTCATGTTTTCAGAAAGAATACACTGATTGGTTTAGTTGATTATTGCTTGCGTACATGAAATGCCTGATTTTTTTTTCATTTCAACTTGGCATGTCCATGGATTACTTACCATATACACAGTGTCACAATAACAAAACCAATCACATTTACTTCCACGCCCTAGATTCAAGCGTTTAGGTATGTGTATTCATGTGACCTACTTCTGCATGCCAACTGCCAAGCTAGCCAGCAAAGTAGCCATGCCATTGCCAGCCCCAGCAAGTAGCTAGTGTGGGCAGAAAGCACATCACAGCAATGGCTTGATTACAAGTTTACATTTTTACACACACCCCATGTCTTCCTTTTGTCCCCACAAAAGAGCATGCACACAGACACAGTGGGTGGCCTGACATGGAGATCTCTGCCCCTCCCTCCTCCCTCTAAAAAAGCCATAGAGGAGCAAGATTACAAAAGGAAACCAGCAAGAAACAAAAGCTCATCCACCTTCCCCCCTTTCCCAGACCAGACAGGGCATGCAGCAGCAGGCATCAGCATGCATGTAGTACCAGTACTAGCAAACTAGTCCATGCATGCACTCATGTGTCATGAGAGCTAGCTGCTCACTGCTCTCTGCTCTGCATGCCACACTGGCTAGCCATACTACTGTGCACTGCAGCATGCACCAATACAAGCAATCATTGATTGGTTCCCCTTTCCTCTCCTCCATATTCAAACAATCAAACTGGCATATGCATGCCTAGATCATTCAATATGTCCAAGCCCCAAACATTCGTTCTTTTTTCATTCATTCACAAGACCGGACAGACAGGAAGCATGTTGCTACATTGCTATGCAATGCGTTGGAACAAACATCTTTGTTTTGATCTTAGGACTTGCCATGCATTGCTACATGTATGCATGCAAACATCTTTGTTTGATCCGAAGACTTGTCTTACATGCATGCATGCATGCATGCATATAAGGCTAGCTAGCTAGCTGCATGCCCTGACATGATCAAAAATGGACTTGTGGGATCTTGTAAACAGAAATGCTTCCAGAGTTATCCAATGTATATGTAGCATATGGCAATCAAGTCTGGAACTTTGCATTGTGCATATATTCTGACATTAACTGTTATTTTAGGGGCTGGGTTTGCCATGGCTTTGAAGCAACATTTGATTAAAGCTCAAGCAAACCCTAATGGTAAAAGAGTAGTAATATATATATCCCTAATTATACATGGCATATTGGCATCACCAAGGAGAGTTAGCTAGCCATATAGTGGTATATATGGAGAATTGGAACTAATTAACCATCACACAAAACTAATTAACCTTGAAAGCAAATTAACACGCTGTATAGTAGTAGTAGTAGTAGTACCATTACCATGGCATGCATGAGATCCATCGCCATATGCAATCATATCGACCAGATACTATGAGCTATGGCCGCCGGCCGGCTAGCTGATTCATTAAGCAGCCGCTTGCATGTTCATGTCGGCGACGCGTCTCCTCTTGGGCCGGTCGCCGGCGGCAGCCCCCTGCCTCTCCACGAGGGCCCTCAGGGCCTCCTTGAGGAAGTCGGCGCCGCCGTCCTCGGAGGATGTGGAGTAGTCTTCGTCGGCGTGTCCTCCGGCGTCGCGCGCGAGGACGAGCACGTTGCGGACGCGGCCGCCGAGGGTGGCCATCTCGGCGCGGAGCGTGCGGAGGCGGAGCGCGCGCAGCGTGTCGATGAGGCCCGGGAGGAGGTCGGAGCGGTCGTCGCAGCAGACGGAGGCCTCAAACACGGCCGCCGCGCCGCCGGCGCCGCCTCCCGACGCGAGCACCACGATCTCGTCGTGCTCCGTGGGGAACAGGTGGCTCGCCGGCGCCGCCGCCTCGCCAACGACGCCGGCCATGCGCTGCTTCAGCTCCCGCACCCTCTCCACCGCCTTGGCCAGCAGCGTTGCCTTGTCTATCTGTAAACACACATGTACAAGATGAGTTCATGAGCTAAAGTTCATCAAGAAATCTTGTTTGCACAATCAATCTCTCAGATGACGAACCCTAGAGCGTATGATTGATCAGAAATGAAAAAGGGTAGAGAGGAGAAGGTGAAAAATTATGCAAAATTGTAGACATGGTACTAGGCACAAAAGAAGCAAATCATGGAGAGGAACAAGCCAAGAGACGAGGCAGCCCTAACCTGACCTAGCTAGTCAGTGTCATTCATAGGATGATAGCAGCTAGTAGTTAGGAGAGGTTCCATTCTAGTGCTACTTGCGCACACAAAATCCAGCTTTAATCACAAGGATTAGCTGAGCTGAGAACCGTAGCAGCTAGCTACTCATGGGGGTAGCATCTAGCCACTGCAATCCACAGTAGAATTCTAGATGCATGACACGCAATCCAGTTCTTCCATAAAGATTTCGCTTGATCGATCTCGCATCGAGCATGTTGCGCAGAAACTAAATTAGGGGGAAATCACGAGGGCACAGGACTTAGATGTGTAATGAAATTGCATGCCTTGGGGTCGCAGGCGAGGACGGCGCGGAGGCGGTCGAGGTGCGACTTGATCCGCTCGCGGCGGCGCTTCTCGGCCTCGCGGTGGTTCCGCGTCGCCGCCACCGCGCGGTCGTGCGCTGCCTCGGCAGCCGCAGCGGCGGCTACCTCGTCCTCCTCGGACAAGGCAGCCGCGCCGCCGCCTGGCGCCGACTGCCACATGGAGCCCACGAAGAAGGGCGGTAGCATGGCCGCTTCCGCGCCGGCGAACGACGCCTCCGCCGGAAACATGCCCGCCAGAGCTAGCTAGAGCTTCAGCTTCTCGCCTTGCTGCCTTGATCACAAGCTCCTAACTTAACAAACTAATTGGCGCGGTGGTGTTGTGCTGTGAACTAACTACTGTTCCTCGGACATGGACTGCAATCGAAGGAAGGGAGAAGAGAGAGACGGATGGGATGGGATGGGATGGGATGGGGGAACGAGGAGAGGCGAGAATAAATAAACGGGGCTTCGAGGAGAGAGGGAGAGCGCATGTGGGCGGATAGAGATAGAGAGAGAGAGGGGAATGTTAGAGAGAGACGGGGCGAGGCGAGGTGAGGCGAGTGAGTGGCGGGTGGGCCCGCTTGTTGACCCGTCAGAGATAGAGGGCTGTGCCTGTGCGAGCCCTGTGAGCTAGGGATGACGGATGGGAGGTGGTGCTGGCCTAGCTGGCTCTAGGGGCGGTAGAGATGTCCCGGCGGGGGCGGCTCGACGGCTGCGATGGTGCCGACCTTGCGCCGGCCGTCGCGCTCCGGCGAGATACGGCCGTGGCGGTGATGGCGATCCGTCGTTTGACTCCCGTGCAACAGCGTATACGCCGGCTCACCCACACCCCGGGGGAATGTTTTGCCTTGCCTTGCCGCGTTGTGGCACTACCACTGCTTGAACTAGCTTCGCCACTTGGGTGAAAGTGAAACCCGAGTAGGTCTCTCTCTATCCACCTATGGAGAATTGAAAAGTGCGTCCCGGGTTTTCCTTGCGTGACCAGATCATGCTGATATTAACAAGTTCATTTCAAATCCAAATTAAGGATTGGTATTAATACCAGGGTATTGGTTCACGCTGGTTGATTTTTTTTTTTTGTTTTGAGAAAAAACCACACTGGTTGATGATGGCAGGCCCCTGGGTGTACTCGTAGGCCGGCTGTCGGCTCATTGGGCCACAGGGTGGCCCAAGCCCATGACTTGACCAATGGAGGGATCAACTTGGTGTAAGTGAGTGGCAGAGTGTCAAACATACTGAAGGACAGGCCGGTCACTTGCTAGTGGGCCATCGATGGTTCTTGGGCAAAATTTGTAACAACTCTAGAGAGAAAGCCAGAGACAAGGACAAGGACGCGCCATGGCCCGGTTTGATCCCCATGACGCTCCGCCGCTAGTGTAAAGCCCCTCAAAATTTTACTTGGTGTACAAGACTATCAATCTATCATGCCCGGATCTAGGAGTATCCCAGGAGATTAGGCTAGATTGCACCGACCAGTGAATCATGTAAACCCTAGCCATGTCCCCCTATATAAGGCATGGCTAGGGTCTTCTCTCCATAAATCATCTCTTACATACACGATCCTTGCGATCTCACCATTGTACTCAAAAGCCTAGTTCTCATAAGAGGCTAGTCCACCATAATACATCAAAGGAGTATGGTGTTACCTCGACAGTGAGGGCCTGAATCTGGTAAACTGCCTTGTGGGAATCCCATCTAGGCAACCAGCTATGTGCACAATCCTATGGTGATTACTGTTGGATCCTGAACCAACACCCGTAATCGATATTGCCAACCGCCCTTATTTTTTTGCGGAAAGGCACAAGCACTTGAGAGGGACATAATCCTCACAAGTTCTTCAATGAATTCCTACTTAGCTGGCTTCAACAAACGAAATTGGAGGTGGAGAACAAAAACATGCGGCAACATCATCCCCTCAGCATGTCGCCGCAATGGACAAATGCTAATCACGGCAGACCGAGTGCGGCTAGCGATGGACACCCATCCTCCTACTCATCGGTGTCACTCAGAGGAAAGCCAATGACATGCAGAAAGCCGATGAACCACTACTATTCACATCACTACCACCGCCCCAACTTACCGCCCCAACTTCACCAGCCATGAAAAAAGTCAAGAACCCTACGGGACACAAACTAGACACATAGATCCGAGATTCCCCCATCCTCTCGCTACCGTGGCGGCTGGTGGGACGCAGAGGGACCTACAACGGTGCCGACGGGTCGAGGAGGAAAGTTGGTCGCCTCCTTGTTGCCTTATGTCTTTCAACCCCTAGAGTAAGCATCAGGAATCCTTCTAAGGACTGGAGTAAGCATCTCGGAGTTGGAATGTATGCTTTGATGAGATGATCAAAGATTTTGGGTTTATACAAAGTTTATGAGAAACTTGTATTTCCAAAGAAGTGAGTGGGAGCACTATAGAATTTTTGATGAGTATATGATGTTAACATATTGTCGATCAGAAATAATGTAGAATTTCTGGAAAGCATACAGGGTTATTTGAAAAGTGTTTTTCAATGAAAAACCTGGTTTAAGCTACTTGAATATTGAGCATCAAGATCTATAAGGATAGATCAAAAAACGCTTAATAGTACTTTCAAATGAATACATACCGTGACAAGATTTTGAAGGAGTTCAAAATAGATCAGCAAAGGAGGAGTTCTTGGCTATGTTAGAAGGTGTGAGTATTGAGTAAGACTCAAGACCTGACCACGGCAGAAGAGAGAGAAAGGACGAAGGTCGTCCCCTATGCTTTAGACGTAGGCTCTATATTATGCTATGCTGTGTACCACACCTGAAGTGTGCCTTGCCATGAGTTAGTCAAGGGGTACAAGAGTGATCCAGGAATGGATCACATGACAGCGGTCGAACTTATCCTTAGTAACTAGTGGACTAATGGATTTTCTCGATTATGGAGGTGGTAAAAGAGTTCGTCGTAAAGGGTTACATCGATGCAAACTTTGACACTAATCCGGATGACTCTGAGTAGTAAACCGGATTCGTATAGTAGAGCAGTTATTTGGAATAGCTCCAAGTAGCGCGTGGTAGCTGCATCTACAAGATGACATAGAGATTTGTAAAGCACACATGGATCTGAAAGGTTCAGACCCATTGACTAATAAACCTCTCTCACAAGCGAGATATGAACAAACCCCATGGGTGTTGGATTCATTACAATCATATAGTGATGTGAACTAGATTATTGACTCTAGTGCAAGTGGGAGACTGTTGGAAATATGCCCTAGAGGCAATAATAAAATGGTTATTATTGTATTTCTTTGTTCATGATAATTGTCTATTGTTCATGCTATAATTGTATTAACTGGAAACCGTAATACATGTGCGAATACATAGACCACAACATGTCCCTAGTAAACCTCTAGTTGACTAGCTCGTTGATCAATAGATGGTTATGGTTTCCTGACCATGGACATTGGATGTCGTTGATAATGGGATCACATCATTGGGAGAATGATTGATGGACAAGACCCAATCCTAAGCATAGCACAAGATCATATAGTTCGTCTGCTAAAGCTTTTCTAATGTCAAGTATCATTTTCTTAGACCATGAGATTGTGCAACTCCCGGATACCGTATGAATGCTTTGGGTGTGCCAAACGTCACAACGTAACTGGGTGGCTATAAAGGCACACTACGGGTATCTCCGAAAGTGTCTGTTGAGTTGGCACGAATCGAGACTGGGATTTGTCACTCCGTGTGACGGAGAGGTATCTCTGGGCCCACTCGGTAATGCATCATCATAATGAGCTCAATGTGACTAATGAGTTAGCCACGGGATCATGCGTTACGGAACGAGTAAAGAGACTTGCCGGTAACGAGATTGAACAAGGTATAGGGATACCGATGATCGAATCTCGGGCAAGTAACATACCGATAGACAAAGGGAATTGTATACGGGATTGATTGAATCCCCGACATCGTGGTTCATCCGATGAGATCATCGTGGAACATGTGGGAGCCAATATGGGTATCCATAACCCGCTATTGGTTATTGGCCGGAGAGATGTCTCGATCATGTCTGCATGGTTCCCAAACCCGTAGGGTCTACACACTTAAGGTTCGGTGACGCTAGAGTTGTTATGGGAAATAGTATGTGGTTACCGAAGGTTGTTCGGAGTCCCGGATGAGATCCCGGACGTGACAAAGAGTTCCGGAATGGTCCGAAGGTGAAGATCGATATATTGGACGAAGGGTATTGGAGTCCGGAATTGTTCCGGGGGTACCAGGTGACGACCAGCGTGTCTGAAAGGGGTTTCAGAGGCCCCGGCAAGCGTTGGGGGGCCTTATGGGCCAAGGGGAGGGGGCACATCAGCCCACTAAGGGGCTGAGCACCCCTCCCACCCCATCTCACGTAACTTGGAGAGGTGGGGGCGCCTCCCCTAGGGCAGCCACCCCTCCCGGCTTGGGGGGCAAGTTTCCTAGGGGTGGGGGCGCCCAAACCCATCTAGGGTTTCCCCTATGGCGGCCGCCCCTCCCCTAGGGAACCCTAGGGTGCCTCCTCCACCCCTTACCCCTATATATAGTGAGGGTGAGAGAGGGCAGCCGCACCCCTTCCCTGGCGCAGCCCCTCCCTCCTCCAACTCTTCCTTCTCCTCCGTAGAGCTTGGCGAAGCCCTGCAGGAATACCACAAACTCCACCACCACGCCGTCGTGCTGTCAGAGTTCTCCCTCAACTTCTTCTTCACCTCTTGCTGGATCAAGAAGGAGGAGACGTCCCCGGGCTGTATGTGTGTTGAACGCGGAGGCGCCGTCCGTTCGGCGCTAGATCGGATCTTCGCGATTTGAATCGCCGCGAGTACGACTCCATCAACCACGTTCTTGTAACGCTTCCGCTTAGCGATCTTCAAGGGTATGAAGATGCACTCCCTCTCTCTCGTTGCTAGCATCTCCTAGATTGATCTTGGTGACACGTAGGAAATTTTTGAATTATTGCTACGTTCCCCAACAGTGACATCATGAGCTAGGTCTATGCGTAGATTCTATGCACGAGTTGAACACAAAGTAGTTGTGGGCGATGTTTGTTCAATTTGCTTGCCATTACTAGTCTTATCTTGATTCGGTGGCATTGTGGGATGAAGCGGCCCAGACCGACCTTACACGTACACTTACGTGAGACAGGTTTCACCGACTGACATGCACTTGATGCATAAGGTGGCTAGCGGGTGTCTATCTCTCCCACTTTAGTCGGATCGGATTCGATGAAGAGGGTCCTTATGAAGGGTAAATAGCAATTGGCATATCACCGTTGTGGCTTTTGCGTAGGTAAGAAACGTTCTTGCTAGAAACCCATAGCAGCCACGTAAAACATGCAACAACAATTAGAGGACGTCTAACTTGTTTTTGCATGGTATGCTATGTGATGTGATATGGCCAAAAGGATGTGATGAATGATATATGTGATGTATGAGATTGATCATGTTCTTGTAATAGGAATCACGACTTGCATGTCGATGAGTATGACAACCGGCAGGAGCCATAGGAGTTGTCTTAATTTATTTATGACCTGCGTGTCAATGAAAACGCCATGTAATTACTTTACTTTATTGCTAACCATTAGCCATAGTACTAGAAGTAATAGTTGGCGAGGCAACTTCATGAAGATCATGATGATAGTTGGAGATCATGATGATGGAGATCATGGTGTCATGCTGGTGACGATGGTGTTCATGCCGTGCCTCGAAGATGGAGATCAAAAGGCGCAAGATGATATTGGCCATATCATGTCACTTTATGATTTTCATGTGATGTTTGTCATGTTTACATCTTATTTGCTTAGAACGACGGTAGCATAAATAAGATAATCCCTTGCTAAAATTTCAAGAAAGTGTTCCCCCTAACTGTGCACCGTTGCGAAGGTTTGTTGTTTCGAAGCACCACGTGATGATCGGGTGTCATAGATTCTAACGTTCGCACACAACGGGTGTAAGCCAGATTTACACATGCAAAACACTTAGGTTGACTTGACGAGCCTAGCATGTACAGACATGGCCTCGAAACACAAGAGACCGAAAGGTCGAACATGAGTCGTATAGTAGATACGATCAACATGAAGATGTTCATCGATGATGACTAGTCCGTCTCACGTGATGATCGGACATGGCCTAGTTGACTCGGATCATGTATCACTTAGATGACTAGAGGGATGTCTATCTAAGTGGGAGTTCATTAAATAATCAGATGAACTTAATTATCATGAACATAATCAAAAGGTCTTTGCAAATTATGTCGTAGCTTACAATTTAGTTCTACTGTTTAAGATATGTTCCTAGAGAAAAATTTAGTTGAGAGTTGACAGTAGCAATTATATGGACTGGGTCCGTGAACTGAGGATTGTCCTCATTGCTGCACAGAAGGGCTATGTCTTTAATGCACCGCTCAGTGTGTTGAACCTCGAGCGTCGTCTGTAGATGTTGGGAAACATCTGACATACACGTTTTGATGACTACGTGATAGTTCAATGCGTAATGCTAACGGTTTAGAATTGTGGCACCAAATACATTTTTGAAATGTCGCAGAACATATGAGATGTTCCAAAGACTGAAATTGGGATTTCAGACTAGTGCCCACGTCAAGAGGTATGAGACCTCTGACAAGTTTCTTAAGCCTGCAAACTAAGGGAGAAAAGCTCAATCGTTGAGCATGTGCTCAGATTGTGTGAGTACTACAATCGCTTGAATCGAGTGGGAGTTAATCTTCCAGATGAGATAGTGATGGTTCTCCATAGTCACTGCCACCAAACTATTGGACCTTCGTGATGAACTATAACATATCAGGGATAGACATGATGATCCTTGAGCAACTCGCGATGTTTGACACCGCGAAAGTAGAAATCAAGTAGGAGCATCAATTGTTGATGGTTAAACCACTAGTTTCAAGAAGGGCAAGGGAAAGAAGGGATACTTCATGAAACAGCAAATCAGTTGCTGCTCTAGTGAAGAAACCCAAGGTTGAACCCAAACCCAAGACTAAGTGCTTCTCTAATGAGGGGAACGGTCACTGAAGCAGAACTACCCTAGATACTTGGTAGATGAGAAGGCTGGCAAGGTCGACAGAAGTATTTTGAATATACGTTATATTATAGTGTACTCTATGAAGGAAATATGCCCTAGAGGCAATAATAAAGTTATTATTTATTTCCTTATATCATGATAAATTTTTATTATTCATGCTAGAATTGTATTAACCAGAAACATAATACATGTGTGAATACATAGACAAACAGAGTGTCACTAGTATGCCTCTACTTGACTAGCTCGTTGATCGAAGATGGTTATGTTTCCTAACCATAGACATGAGTTGTCATTTGATTAACGGGATCACATCATTAGGAGAATGATGTGATTAACATGACCCATTCCATTAGCTTAGCACCCGATCGTTTAGTATGTTGCTATTTCTTTCTTCATGACTTATACATGTTCCTATGACTATGAGATTATGCAACTCCCGTTTATCGGAGGAACACTTTGTGTGCTACCAAACGTCACAACGTAACTGGGTGATTATAAAGGTGCTTTATAGGTCTCTCCAAAGGTACTTGTTGGGTTGGCGTATTTCGAGATTAGGATTTGTCACTCCGATTGTCGGAGAGGTATCTCTGGGCCCTCTCGGTAATGCACATCACTTAAGCCTTGCAAGCATTGCAACTAAATGAGTTAGTTGCGGAATGATGTATTACGGTGAAGGAAATATGCCCTAGAGGCAATAATAAAGTTATTATTTATTTCCTTATATCATGATAAATGTTTATTATTCATGCTAGAATTGTATTAACCGGAAACATAATACATGTGTGAATACATAGACAAACAGAGTGTCACTAGTATGCCTCTACTTGACTAGCTCGTTAATCGAAGATGGTTATGTTTCCTAACCATAAACAAAAGAGTTGTTATTTGATTAACGGGATCACATCATTAGGAGAATGATGTGATTGACATGACCCATTCCATTAGCTTAGCACCCGATCGTTTAGTATGTTGCTATTGCTTTCTTCATGACTTATACATGTTCCTATGACTATGAGATTATGCAACTCCCGTTTGCCGGAGGAACACTTTGTGTGCTACCAAACGTCACAACGTAACTGGGTGATTATAAAGGAGCTCTACAGGTGTCTCCAAAGGTACATGTTGGGTTGGCGTATTTCGAGATTAGGATTTGTCACTCCGATTGTCGGAGAAGTATCTCTGGGCCCTCTCGGTAATGCACCACATATGTTGGGTAACTTAGCAGAAATTCAAAATTTTCTACGCATCACCAAGATCAATCTATGGAGAGACTAGCAACGAGGGGAAGGAGAGTGCATCTACATACCCTTGTAGATCGCTAAGCGGAAGCGTTCAAGTGAACGGGGTTGATGGAGTCGTACTCGTCGTGATTCAAATCACCGATGATCAAGTGCCGAACGCACGGCACCTCCGCGTTCAACACACGTACAGCCCGGTGGCGTCTCCCATGCCTTGATCCAGCAAGGAGAGAGGGAGAGGTTGATGGAGATCCAACAGCACGACGGCGTGGTGGAAGTAGCGGGATTCCAACAGGGCTTCGTTAAGCGCTGCGGGAGGAGGTAGATGTGTCACGGGAGGGAGAGGGAGGCGCCAGGCCTTAGATTAGTTTGCTCCTCCTTTTCCCCACTATATATAGGCCCAAGGGAGAGGGGGAGGCGCAGCCCTTGCCCCTTCCTCCAAGGAAGGGTGCGTCCAAGGGTGGGGAGGAGTCCATCCTCCCCAAGGCACCTCGGAGGTGCCTTCCCCTTTTAGGACTCTCCTCTTTTCCCATCTCTTGGCGCATGGGCCTCTTGGGGCTGGTGCCCTTGGCCCATATAGGCCAAGGCACACCCCCTACAGCCCATGTGGCCCCCCGGGGCAGGTGGCCCCACCCGGTGGGCCCCCGGGACCCTTCCGGTGGTCCCGGTACAATACCGATGACCCCGAAACTTGTCCCGATGGCCGAAATAGCACTTCCTATATATAATTCTTTACCTCCGGACCATTCCGGAACTCCTCGTGACGTCCGGGATCTCATCCGGGACTCCGAACAACTTTCGGGTTACCGCATACTAATATCTCTATAACCCTAGCGTCACCGAACCTTAAGTGTGTAGACCCTACGGGTTCGGGAAGCATGCAGACATGACCGAGACGTTCTCCGGTCAATAACCAACAGCGGGATCTGGATACCCATGATGGCTCCCACATGTTCCACGATGTTCTCATCGGATGAACCACGATGTCAAGGACTTAATCAATCCCGTATACAATTCCCTTTGTCTAGCGGTATGTTACTTGCCCGAGATTCGATCGTCGGTATCCTTATACCTTGTTCAATCTCGTTACCGGCAAGTCTCTTTACTCGTTCCGTAACACATCATCCCGTGATCAACTCCTTGGTCACATTGCGCATATGATGATGTCCTACCGAGTGGGCCCAGAGATACCTCTCCGTTTACACGGAGTGACAAATCCCAGTCTCGATTCGTGCCAACCCAACAGACACTTTCAGAGATACCTGTAATGCACCTTTATAGTCACCCAGTTACGTTGTGACGTTTGATACACCCAAAGCACTCCTACGGTATCCGGGAGTTGCACAATCTCATGGTCTAAGGAAATGATACTTGACATTAGAAAAGCTTTAGCATACGAACTGTACGATCTTTGTGCTAGGCTTAGGATTGGGTCTTGTCCATCACATCATTCTCCTAATGATGTGATCCCGTTATCAACGAAATCCAATGTCCATGGTTAGGAAACCGTAACCATCTATTTGATCAACGAGCTAGTCAACTAGAGGCTTACTAGGGACATATTATGGTCTATGTATTCACACGTGTATTACGATTTCCGGATAATACAGTTATAGCATGAATAAAGACAATTATCATGAACAAGGAAATATAATAATAACTAATTTATTATTGCCTCTAGGGCATATTTCCAACAGTCTCCCACTTGCACTAGAGTCAATAATCTAGTTCACATCGCCATGTGATTAACACTCACAGGTCACATCGCCATGTGACTAACACCCAAGAGTTTACTAGAGTCAGTATTCTAGTTCACATCACTATGTGATTAACACTCAATGAGTTTTAGGTTTGATCATGTTGCTTGTGAGAGAGGTTTTAGTCAACGGGTCCGAACCTTTCAGATCCGTGTGTGCTTTACAAATCTCTATGTCATCTCCTAGATGTAGCTACCACGCTCTATTTGGAGCTATTCCAAATAACTGTTCTACTTGGAGCTATTCCAAATTGTTGCTCCATTATACATATCCGGCATCTCTACTCAGAGCTATCCGGATAGGTGTTAAGCTTGCATCGACGTAACCCTTTACGACAAACTCTTTTACCACCTCCATAATCGAGAAAATTCCTTAGTCCACTAGTTACTAAGGATAACTTTGACCGCTGTCCTGTGATCCATTCATGGATCACTCTTGTACCCCTTGACTGACTCATGGCAAGGCACACTTCAGGTGCGGTACACAGCATAGCATACTGTAGAGCCTATGTCTTAAGCATAGGGGACGACCTTCGTCCTTTCTCTCTATTCTGCCACGGTCGAGCTTTAAGTCTTAACTTCATACCTTACAACTCAGGCAAGAACTCCTTCTTTGACTGATCCATCTTGAACACCTTCAAGATCACGTCAAGGCATGTGCTCATTTGAAAGTACTATTAAGCGTTTTGATCTATCCTTATAGATCTTGATGCTCAATGTTCAAGTAGCTTAATCCAGGCTTTCCATTGAAAACACTTTCCAAATAACCCTATATGCTTTCCAGAAATTCTACATCATTTCTGATCAACAATGTGTCAACAACATATACTCATCAGAAATTCTATAGTGCTCCCACTCACTTCTTTGGAAATACAAGTTTCTCATAAACTTTATATAAACCCAAAATCTTTGATCATCTCATCAAAGCGTACATTCCAACTCCGAGATGCTTACTCCAGTCCTCAGAAGGATAGCTGGAGCTTTGCATACTTATTAGCATCTTTTCAGGATTGACAAAACCTTTCGGTTGTATCACATACAACCTTTCCTCAGAAAATAGTCGAGGAAACTATGTTTTGACATCCTATCTGCAAGATTTCATAAATAATGCAGTGATCGCTAACATAATTCTAACAGACTCTTAGCATCGCTACGAGTGAGAAAATCTCACCGTAGTCAACTCCTTGAACTTGTCAGAAAACATCTTAACGACAAGTCGAGCTTTCTTAATGGTGACATTTACCATCATTGTCCGTCTTCCTTTTAAAATCCATCTGTACTCAACAGCCTTACGACCATCAAGTAGTTCTTCCAAAGTCTACACTTTGTTTTCATACATGGATCCTCTCTCGGATTATATGGCCTCGAGCCATTTATTGGAATCCGGGCCCACCATCGCTTCTTCATAGCTCGTAGGTTCATTGTTGTCTAGCAACATGACTTCCAAGACAGGATTACGTACTACTCTGAAGTAGTATGCATCCTTGTCATCCCACGAGGTTTGGGAGTGACTTGATCTGAAGTCTCATGATCAATATCATAAGCTTCCACTTCAATTGGTGTAGGTGCCACAGGAACAACTCTTTGTGCTCTGCCACACACTAGTTGAAGAGACGGTTCAATAACCTCATCAAGTCTCCACCATCCTCCCACTCAATTCTTTCGAGAGAAACTTTTCCTCGGGAAAGGACCCGATTCTAGAAACAATCCCTTATTGCTTTCGGATCTGAGACAGGAGGTATACCCAACTGTTTTGGGTGTCCTATGAAGATGCATTTATCCGCTTTGGGTTCGAGCTTATCAGCCTGAAACTTTTTCACATAAGCGTCGCAGCCCCAAACTTTTAAGAAATGACAGCTTAGGTTTCTCTAAACCATAGTTCATACGGTGTCATATCATCGGAATTACGTGGTGCCCCTTTTAAAGTGAATGTGGTTGTCTCTAATGCCTAACCCATAAACTATCGTGGTAATTCGATAAGAGACATCATGGTATGCATCATATCCAATAGGGTGCAGTTATGATGTTCGGACACACCATCACACTATGGTGTTCCAGGCTGTATCAGTTGTGAAACAATTTCCACAATGTCTTAATTCTGTGCCAAACTCGTAATTCAGATATTCATCTCTATGATCATATCATAGATATTTTTATCCTCTTATCACGACGATCTTTGAACTTCACACTGAAATTACTTGAACCTTTCAATAATTCAGACTCGTGATTCATCAAGTAAATATACTCAACGTCTACTCAAGTCATCTGTGAAGTAAGAACATAACGATATCCACTACATGCCTCAGCACTCATTGGACTGCACACATCAAAATGTATTACTTCCAACAAGTTGCTTGCTAGTTCCATTTTACTGAAAACGAGGCTTTCAGTCATCTTGCCCATGTGGTATGATTTGCATGTCTCAAGTGATTCAAAATCAAGTGAGTCCAAACGCTCCATTTGCATGGAGTTTCTTCATGCATATACACCAATAGACATGGTTCGCATGCCTCAAACTTTTCAAAAACGAGTGAGCCCAAAGATACATCAACATGGAGCTTCTTCATGCGTTTTATACCGATATGACTTACGTGGCAGTGCCACAAGTAGGTGGTACTATCATTACTATCTTTTGGCATGAACATGTGTATCACTACGATCGAGATTTCAACAAACCATTCATTTTAGGTGTAAGACCATTGAAGGTATTATTCAAATAAACAGAGTAACCATTATTCTCCTTAAATGAATAACCGTATTGCGATAGACATAATCCAATCGTGTCTATGCTCAACGCAAACACCAATCTTGATGGTAGAGGGAGCGTGCGATGCTTGATCATATCAACATTGGAAACACTTCCAACACATATCATCAGCTCACCTTTAGCTAGTCTCCGTTTATTCCGTAGCTTTTATTTCGAGTTACTAACACTTAGCAACCGAACCGGTATCTAATACCCTGGTGCTACTAGGAGTACTAGTAAAGTACACATTAACATAATGTATATCCAATATACTTCTATCGACCTTGCCAGCCTTCTAATCTACCAAGTATCTAGGGTAATTCTGCTCCAGTGGCTGTTCCCCTTATTACAGAAGCACTTAGTCTCGGGTTTGGGTTCAACCTTGAGTTTCTTCACTAGAGCAGCAGCTGAATTGCTGTTTCATGAAGTATCCCTTCTTGCCCTTGCCCTTCTTGAAACTAGTGGTTTCACCAACCATCAACAATTGATGCTCCTTCTTGATTTCTACTTTTGTGGTGTCAAACATCGCGAATATCTCAAGGATCATCATATATGTCCCTGATATATTATAGTTCATCACGAAGCTCTAGCAGCTTGGTGGTAATGACTTCGGAGAAACATCACTATCTTATCTGGAAGATCAACTCCCACTTGATTCAAGTGATTGTTGTACTCAGACAATCTGATCACAAGCTCAATAATTGAGCTTTTCTCCCTTAGTATGTAGGCTAGAAGAACCGTCGAAGGTCTTATACCTCTTGACGTGGGCACGAGCCTGAAATCCCAATTTCAGCCCTCGAAAACATCTCATATGTTTCGCGACGTTTCAAAAACATCTTTGGTGCCTCAATTCTAAACCATTTAACTGAACTATCACGTAGTTATCAAAACGTGTATGTCAGATGTTCGCAACATCCACAGACGACGTTCGAGGTTCAGCACACTGAGCGGTGCATTAAGGACATCAGCCTTCTATGAAGCAATGAGGACAATCCTCAGTTTACGGACCTAGTCCGCATAATTGCTACTATCAACTTTCAACTAATTTTTTCTCTAGGAACATAATTAAACAGTAGAACTGAAGCGCGAGCTACGACATAATTTGCAAAATCCTTTTGACTATGTTCAGAATAATTAAGTTCATCTTATGAACTCCCACTTAGATTAGACATCCCTCTAGTCATCTAAGTATTACACGATCCGAGTGAGCTAGGCCGTGTCCGATTAACACGTGAGACGGACTAGTCAACGTCGGTGAACATCTTCATGTTGATCGTATCTTCCATACGACTCGTGTTCGACCTTTCGGTCTCTGTGTTCCGAGGCCATGTCTTCACATGCTTAGGCTCGTCAAGTTAACCCTAAGTGTTTTTGCATGTGTAAAACTTCTTACACCCGTTGTATGTGAACGAAAGGATCTATCACACCCGATTAACACGTGATGCTTCGAAGCGACGAACTGTAGCAACGGTGCACAGTTAGGGGAGAACACTTCTTGAAATTTTAATGAGGGATCATCTTATTTACTACCATCGTACTAAGTAAACAAGATGCATAACATGATAAACATCATATGCAATCAAATAATAGTGACATGATATGGCCAATATCATATAGCTCCTTTGATCTCCATCTTGGGGCTCCATGATCATCTTGTCACCGGTATGACACCATGATCTCCATCATCATGATCTCCATCATCGTGTCTTCTTGAAGTTGTAATTCCTTTGACAAGAACATGATCAATCTCATACATCACATATATCATTCATCACATCCTTTTGGCCATATCACATCACATAGCATACCCTGCAAAAACAAGTTAGACGTCCTCTAATTGTTGTTTGCATGTTTTACGTGGATGCTATGGGTTTCTAGCAAGAACGTTTCTTACCTACGCAAAACCACAACATGATATGCCAATTTCTATTTACCCTTCATAAGGACCCTTTTCATCGAATCCGATCCGACTAAAGTAGGAGAGACAGACACCCGCTAGCCACCTTATGCAACTAGTGCATGTCAGTCGGTGGAACCTGTCTCACGTAAGAGTACGTGTAAGGTTGGTCCGGGCCGCTTCATCCCACGATGCCGCCGAATCAAGATAAGACTAGTAACGGCAAGCATATTGAACAAAATCAACGCCCACAACTTCTTTGTGTTCTACTCGTGCATAGAATCTACGCAATAGACCTAGCTCAGATGCCACTGTTGGGTAACGTAGCAGAAATTCAAAATTTTCTACGCATCACCAAGATCAATCTATGGAGAGACTAGCAACGAGGGGAAGGAGAGTGCATCTACATACCCTTGTAGATCGCTAAGCGGAAGCGTTCAAGAGAACGGGGTTGATGGAGTCGTACTCGTCGTGATTCAAATCACCGATGATCCTAGCGCCGAACGGACGGCAGCTCCGCGTTCAACACACGTACGGAAGGGAGACGTCTCCCATGCCTTGATCCAGCAAGGAGGAGGGAGAGGTTGATGGAGATCCAGCAGCACGACGGCGTGGTGGAAGTAGCGGGATTCCAACAGGGCTTCGTTAAGCGCTGCGGGAGGAGGTAGATGTGTCACGGGAGGGAGAGGGAGGCGCCAGGCCTTAGATTAGTTTGCTCCTCCTTTTCCCCACTATATATAGGGCCAAGGGAGAGGGGGAGGCGCAGCCCTTGCCCCTTCCTCCAAGGAAGGGTGCGGCCAAGGGTGGGGAGGAGTCCATCCTCCCCAAGGCACCTCGGAGGTGCCTTCCCCCTTTAGGACTCTCCCCTCTTTTCCCTTCTCTTGGCGCATGGGCCTCTTGGGGCTGGTGCCCTTGGCCCATATAGGCCAACGCACCCCCTACAGCCCATGTGGCCCCCCGGGGCAGGTGGCCCCACCCGGTGGACCCCCGGACCCTTCCGGTGGTCCCGGTACAATACCGGATGACCCCGAAACTTGTCCCGATGGCCGAAATAGCACTTCCTATATATAATTCTTTACCTCCGGACCATTCCGGAACTCCTCGTGACGTCCGGGATCTCATCCGGGACTCCGAACAACTTTCGGGTTACCGCATACTAATATCTCTATAACCCTAGCGTCACCGAACCTTAAGTGTGTAGACCCTACGGGTTCGGGAGACATGCAGACATGACCGAGACGTTCTCCGGTCAATAACCAACAGCGGGATCTGGATACCCATGATGGCTCCCACATGTTCCACGATGTTCTCATCGGATGAACCACGATGTCAAGGACTTAATCAATCCCGTATACAATTCCCTTTGTCTAGCGGTATTTACTTGCCCGAGATTCGATCGTCGGTATCCGATACCTTGTTCAATCTCGTTACCGGCAAGTCTCTTTACTCGTTCCGTAACACATCATCCCGTGATCAACTCCTTGGTCACATTGCGCATATGATGATGTCCTACCGAGTGGGCCCAGAGATACCTCTCCGTTTACACGGAGTGACAAATCCCAGTCTCGATTCGGGCCAACCCAACAGACACTTTCAGATACCTGTAGTGCCTTTATAGCCACCCAGTTACGTTGTGACGTTTGGTACACCCAAAGCACTCCTACGGTATCCGGGAGTTGCACAATCTCATGGTCTAAGGAAATGATACTTGACATTAGAACAGCTTTAGCATAACGAACTGTACGATCTTTGTGCTAGGCTTAGGATTGGGTCTTGTCCATCACATCATTCTCCTAATGATGTGATCCCGTTATCAACGACATCCAATGTCCATGGTTAGGAAACCGTAACCATCTATTTGATCAACGAGCTAGTCAACTAGAGGCTTACTAGGGACATATTATGGTCTATGTATTCACACGTGTATTACGATTTCCGGATAATACAGTTATAGCATGAATAAAGACAATTATCATGAACAAGGAAATATAATAATAACTAATTTATTATTGCCTCTAGGGCATATTTCCAACAACATAAGCCTTGCAAGCATTGCAACTAATGAGTTAGTTGTGAGATGATGTATTACGGAATGAGTAAAGAGACTTGCCGGTAACGAGATTGAACTAGGTATTAAGATACCGACGATCGAATCTCGGGCAAGTAACATACCGATGACAAAGGGAACAACGTATGTTGTTATGCGGTCTGACCGATAAAGATCTTCGTAGAATATGTGGGAGCCAATATGAGCATCCAGGTTCCGCTATTGGTTATTGACTGGAGACGTGTCTCGGTCATGTCTACATTGTTCTCGAACCCGTAGGGTCCGCACGCTTAAGGTTTCAATGACAGTTATATTATGAGTTTTGATGTACGAAGGAGTTCGGAGTCCCGGATGAGATCGGGGACATGACGAGGAGTCTCGAAATGGTCGAGACGTAAAGATCGATATATTGGACGACTATATTCGGACATCAGAAAGGTTCCGAGTGATTCGGGTATTTTTCGGAGTACCGGAGAGTTACGGGAATACGTATTGGGCCTTATTGGGCCATACGGGAAAGAAGAAAAAGGGCCTCAAGGGTGGCCGCACCCCTCCCCTTGGTCTGGTCTGAATTGGACTAGGGAAGGGGGGCGCCCCCTTCCTTCCTTCTCCTTTTCCCTTCCTCTTTTCCTATTCCATATGGGAGGTGGAATCCTACTAGGACTAGGGAGTCCTAGTAGGACTCCACACTTGGCGCGCCCCCTCCTAGGGCCGGCCTCCTCCTCCCTTGCTCCTTTATATACGGGGGCAGGGGGAACCTCTAGACACAAGATGATCCACGTGATCATATTCTTAGCCGTGTGCGGTGCCCCCTTCCACCATAATCCTCGATAATATGGTAGCGGTGCTTAGGCGAAGCCCTGCGACGGTAGTACATCAAGATCGTCACCACACCGTCGTGCTGACGGAACTCTTCCCCGACACTTTGCTGGATCGGAGTCCGGGGATCGTCATCGAGCTGAACGTGTGCTAAAACTCGGAGGTGCCGTAGTTTCGGTGCTTGATCGGTCGGGCCATTAAGACGTACGACTACATCAGCCGCGTTGTGCTAACGCTTCCGCTGTCGGTCTACAAGGGTACGTAGATCACACTCTCCCCTCTCGTTGCTATGCATCACCATGATCTTGTGTGTGCGTAGGAATTTTTTTGAAATCACTACGTTCTCCAACAGTGGCATCCGAGCCTAGGTTTTATGTGTTGATGTTATATGCACGAGTAGAACACAAGTGTGTTGTGGGCGATATAAGTCATACTGCTTACCAGCATGTCATACTTTGGTTCGGCGGTATTGTTGGACGAAGCGGCCCGGACCGACATTACGCGTACGCTTACGCGAGACCGGTTCTCCCGACGTGCTTTGCACAAAGGTGGCTAGCGGGTGACAGTTTCTCCAACTTTAGTTGAACCGAGTGTGGCTACGCCCGGTCCTTGCGAAGGTTAAAACAGCACCAACTTGACAAACTATCGTTGTGGTTTTGATGCGTAGGTAAGATTGGTTCTTGCTTAAGCCCGTAGCAGCCACGTAAAACTTGCAACAACAAAGTAGAGGACGTCTAACTTGTTTTTGCAGGGCATGTTGTGATGTGATATGGTCAAGACATGATGCTAATTTTACTGTATGAGATGATCATGTTTTGTAACCGAGTTATCGGCAACTGGCAGGAGCCATATGGTTGTCGCTTTATTGTATGCAATGCAATCGCGCTGTAATGCTTTACTTTATCACTAAGCGGTAGCGATAGTCGTGGAAGCATAAGATTGGCGAGACGACAACGATGCTACGATGGAGATCAAGGTGTCGCGCCGGTGACGATGGTGATCATGACGGTGCTTCGAAGATGGAGATCACAAGCACAAGATGATGGTGGCCATATCATATCACTTATATTGATTGCATGTGATGTTTATCTTTTATGCATCTTATCTTGCTTTGATTGACGGTAGCATTATAAGATGATCTCTCACTAATTATCGAGAAGTGTTCTCCCTGAGTATGCACCGTTGCAAAGTTCTTCGTGCTGAGACACCACGTGATGATCGGGTGCGATAGGCTCTACGTTCAAATACAACGAGTGCAAAACAGTTGCATACGCAGAATACTCAGGTTATACTTGACGAGCCAAGCATATATAGATATGGCCTCGGAACACGGAGACCGAAAGGTCGAGCGTGAATCATATAGCAGATATGATCAACATAGCGATGTTCACCAATGAAACTACTCCATCCCACGTGATGATCGGACATGGTTTAGTTGATTTGGATCACGTAATCACTTAGAGGATTAGAGGGATGTCTATCTAAGTGGGAGTTCTTAAGTAATATGATTAATTGAACTTAAATTTATCATGAACTTAGTCCTGGTAGTATTTTGCAAATTATGTTGTAGATCAATAGCTCGCATTGTTGCTTCCTTGTGTTTATTTTGATATGTTCCTAGAGAAAATTGTGTTGAAAGATGTTAGTAGCAATGATGCGGATTGGATCCGTGATCTGAGATTTATCCTCATTGCTGCACAGAAGAATTATGTCCTTGATGCACCGCTAGGTGACGGACCTATTGCAGGAGCAGATGCAGACGTTATGAACGTTTGGCTAGCTCAATATGATGACTACTTGATAGTTTATGATGGGGAACGTTGCAGAAAACAAAAAAATTTCCTACGATTTCACCAAGATTCATCTAGGAGTTCATCTAGCAACGAGTGATCGGATTGCATCTACATACCTTTGTAGATCACGCGCGGAAGCGTTCAAAGAACGGGGATGAGGAAGGCGTACTCGACGTGATCCAAATCACCGGAGATCCTAGCGCCGAACGGACGGCACCTCCGCGTTCAACACACGTACGGTCAGCGTAACGTCTCCTCCTTCTTGATCCAGCAAGGGGGAAGGAGAGGTTGAGGAAGATGGCTCCAGCAGCAGCACGACGGCGTGGTGGTGATGGAGCTGCAGTACTCCGGCAGGGCTTCGCCAAGCACTATGGAGGAGGAGGAGGTGTTGGAGAGGGAGAGGGAGGCACCAAAGGCAAGGGTGAGAGGTCCTCCCTTCCCCCCACTATATATAGGGGGCCTAGGGGGGGGGCGCCGGCCCTAGGAGATGCAATCTCCTAGGGGGGGGCAGCCAAGGGAGGAATCCCTCCTCCCCAAGGCACCTAGGAGGTGCCTTCCCCTTCTAGGACTCTTCCTTTAGGGTTTCCCCCACCCTAGGCGCATGGGCCCTAGGGGGAAGTGGCGCCCCAGCCCACTTTGGGCTGGATCCCTTCCTACTTCAGCCCATGGGGCCCTCCGGGATAGGTGGCCCCACACGGTGGACCCCCGGAACCCTTCCGGTGGTCCCGGTACAATACCGGTGACCCCGAAACTTGTCCCGATGGCCGAAATA
The DNA here is from genome assembly GCF_003073215.2 of Triticum urartu. NCBI lineage: Eukaryota > Viridiplantae > Streptophyta > Magnoliopsida > Poales > Poaceae > Triticum > Triticum urartu. The sequence goes on along the minus strand of NC_053026.1, from coordinate 617,169,691 downwards.
GCACTTCCTATATATAATTATTTACCTCCGGACCATTCCGGAACTCCTCGTGACGTCCGAGATCTCATCCGGGACTCCGAACAACATTTGGGTTACTGCATATACATATCCCTACAACCCTAGCATCACCGAACCTTAAGTGTGTAGACCCTACGGGTTCGGGAGACATGTAGACATGACCGAGATCGCTCTCCGGTCAATAACCAACAGCGGGATCTGGATACCCATGTTGGTTCCCACATGCTCCTCGATGATCTCATCGGATGAACCATGATGTCGAGGATTCAAGCAACCCCGTATACAATTCCCTTTGTCAATCGGTATGTTACTTGCCCGAGATCTGATCGTCGGTATCCCAATACCTCGTTCAATCTCGTTTCCGGCAAGTCACTTTACTCGTACCGTAATGCATGATCCCGTGACCAGACACTTGGTCACTTTGAGCTCATTATGATGATGCATTACCGAGTGGGCCCAGTGATACCTCTCCGTCATACGGAGTGACAAATCCCAGTCTTGATCCGTGTCAACCCAACAGACACTTTTGGAGATACCCGTAGTATACCTTTATAGTCACCCAGTTACGTTGTGACGTTTGGTATACCCAAAGCACTCCTACGGTATCCGGGAGTTACACGATCTCATGGTCTAAGGAAAGGATACTTGACATTGGAAAACTCTAGCAAACGAACTATACGATCTTGTGCTATGTTTAGGATTGGGTCTTGTCCATCACATCATTCTCCTAATGATGTGATCTCGTTATCAATGACATCTAGTGTCCATAGTCAGGAAACCATGACTATCCGTTGATCAACGAGCTAGTCAACTAGAGGCTTACTAGGGACATGTTGGTGTCTATTATTCACACATGTATTACGATTTCAGGATAATACAATTATAGCATGAATAAAGACAATTATCATGAACAAGGAAATATAATAATAATGATTTAATTATTGCCTCTAGGGCATATTTCCAACAGTCTCCCACTTGCACTAGAGTCAATAATCTAGTTACATTGTGATGAATCGAACACCCATGGAATTCTGGTGTTGATCATGTTTTGCTCTAGGGAGAGGTTTAGTCAACGGATCTGCTACATTCAGGTCCGTATGTACTTTACAAATATCTATGTCTCCATCTTGAACATTTTCACGAATGGAGTTGAAGCGACGCTTGATGTGCCTTGTCTTCTTGTGAAACCTGGGCTCCTTGGCAAGTGCAATAGCTCCAGTGTTGTCACATAAGAGCTTGATCGGCCCCGACGCATTGGGTATGACTCCTAGGTCGGTGATGAACTCCTTCACCCAAATTGCTTCATGCGCTGCCTCCGAGGCTGCCATGTACTCCGCTTCACATGTAGATCCTGCCACGACGCTTTGCTTGCAACTGCACCAGCTTACTGCCCCACCATTCAAAATATACACGTATCCGGTTTGTGACTTAGAGTCATCCAGATCTGTGTCGAAGCTAGCGTCGACGTAACCTTTTACGACGAGCTCTTCGTCACCTCCATAAACGAGAAACATTTCCTTAGTCCTTTTCAGGTACTTCAGGATATTCTTGACCGATGTCCAGTGTTCCTTGCCGGGATTACTTTGGTACCTTCCTACCAAACTTACGGCAAGGTTTACATCAGGTCTGGTACACAGCATGACATACATAATAGAACCTATGGCTGAGGCATAGGGGATGACACTCATCTCTTCTATATCTTCTGCCGTGGTCGGACATTGAGCTGAGCTCAATTTCACACCTTGTAACACAGGCAAGAACCCCTTCTTAGACTGATCCATATTGAATTTCTTCAATATCTTATAGAGGTATGTGCTTTGTGAAAGACCTATGAGGCGTCTTGATCTATCTCTATAGATCTTGATGCCTAATATATATGCAGCTTCTCCAAGGTCCTTCATTGAAAAACTCTTATTCAAGTAGGCCTTAATGCTGTCCAAGAGTTCTATATCATTTCCCATCAAAAGTATGTCATCTACATATAATATAAGAAATGCTACAGAGCTCCCACTCACTTTCTTGTAAACACAGGCTTCTCCATAAGTCTGCGTAAACCCAAACGCTTTGATCATCTCATCAAAGCGAATGTTCCAACTCCGAGATGCTTGCACCAGCCCATAAATCAAGCGTTGGAGCTTGCATACCTTGTCAGCATTCTTAGGATCGACAAAACCTTCCGGCTGCATCATATACAATTCTTCCTTAAGGAAACCATTAAGGAATGCAGTTTTGACGTCCATTTGCCATATCTCAAAATCATAGAATGCGGCAATTGCTAACATGATTCGGACGGACTTTAGCTTCGCTACCGGTGAGAAAGTCTCATCGTAGTCAACCCCTTGAACTTGTCGATAACCCTTAGCGACAAGCCGAGCTTTATAGATGGTCACATTACCATCCGCGTCTGTCTTCTTCTTAAAGATCCAGTTATTTTCTATGGCTCGCCGCTCAACGGGCAAGTCAGTCAAAGTCCATACTTCATTTTCATACATGGATCCTATCTCGGATTTCATGGCTTCTAGCCATTTGTCGGAATCCGGGCCCGCCATCGCTTCTTCATAGTTCGAAGGTTCACCGTTGTCTAACAACATGATTTCCAAGACAGGGTTGCCGTACCACTCTGGTGCGGAACGTGTCCTTGTGGACCTTCGAATTTCAGTAGGAGCTTGATCAGAAGTATATTGATAATCATCATTAACTTCCTCTCTAGTCGGTGCAGGCACCTCAGGAACATTTTCTTGAGTTGCGCCATTTTCCGGTTCAAGAGGTAATACTTCATCAAGTTCTACTTTCCTCCCACTTACTTCTTTCGAGAGAAACTCTTTCTCTAGAAAGGATCCATTCTTGGCAACAAAGATCTTGCCTTCGGATCTGAGGTAGAAGGTATACCGAATAGTTTCTTTAGGGTATCCTATGAAGACGCATTTGTCTGACTTGGGTTCGAGCTTTTTAGGTTGAAGTTTCTTGACATAAGCATCGCATCCCCAAACTTTTAGAAACGACAGCTTAGGTTTCTTCCCAAACCATAATTCATATGGTGTCGTCTCAACGGATTTCGACGGAGCCCTATTTAAAGTGAATGCGGCAGTCTCTAAAGCATAGCCCCAAAAAGATAGCGGTAAATCGGTAAGAGACATCATAGATCGCACCATATCTAATAGAGTGCGATTACGATGTTCGGACACACCATTACGCTGAGGTGTTCCAGGCGGCGTGAGTTGTGAAACTATTCCACATTTTCTTAAGTGTGTGCCAAACTCGTGACTCAAGTATTCTCCTCCACGATCTGATCGTAGGAACTTGATTTTCCTGTCACGTTGATTCTCAACCTCACTCTGAAATTCTTTGAACTTTTCAAAGGTCTCAGACTTGTGTTTCATTAAGTAGACATACCCATATCTACTCAAGTCATCAGTGAGGGTGAGAACATAATGATAGCCACCACGAGCCTCAACACTCATTGGACCGCACACATCAGTATGTATGATTTCCAATAAGTTGGTTGCTCGCTCCATTGTTCCTGAGAATGGAGTCTTGGTCATTTTACCCATGAGGCATGGTTCGCACGTGTCAAATGATTCATAATCAAGAGACTCTAAAAGTCCATCAGCATGGAGCTTCTTCATGCGTTTGACACCTATGTGACCAAGGCGGCAGTGCCACAAGTATGTGGGACTATCATTATCAATCTTACATCTTTTGGTACTCACACTATGAACATGTGTAGCATTACGCTCGAGATTCATTAAGAATAAACCATTTACCATCGGAGCATGACCATAAAACATATCTCTCATATAAATAGAACAACCATTATTCTCGGATTTAAATGAGTAGCCATCTCGAATTAAACGAGATCCTGATACAATGTTCATGCTCAAAGCTGGCACTAAATAACAATTATTAAGGTTTAAAACTAATCCCAAAGGTAAATGTAGAGGTAGCGTGCCGACGGCGATCACATTGACCTTGGAACCATTCCCGACGTGCATCGTCACCTCGTCCTTCGCCAGTCTCCGCTTATTCCGCAGCTCCTGTTTTGAGTTACAAATGTGAGCAACCGCACCGGTATCAAATACCCAGGAGCTACTACGAGTACTGGTAAGGTACACATCAATTACATGTATATCACATATACCTTTCGTTTTGCCGGCCTTCTTGTCCGCTAAGTATTTGGGGCAGTTCCGCTTCCAGTGACCACTTTCCTTGCAATAAAAGCACTCAGTCTCGGGCTTGGGTCCATTCTTTGGCTTCTTCCCGGCAGCTTGCTTGCCGGGCGCGGCAACTCCCTTGCCGTCCTTCTTGAAGGCTTTCTTACCCTTGCCCTTCTTGAACTTAGTGGTTTTATTCACCATCAACACTTGATGTTCCTTTTTGACTTCTACCTCTGCTGATTTTAGTATTGCAAATACTTCAGGAATGGTCTTTTCCATCCCCTGCATATTGAAGTTCATCACAAAACTCTTGTAGCTTGGTGGAAGCGACTGAAGGATTCTGTTAATGACCGCGTCATCCGGGAGATTAACTCCCAGCTGGGTCAAGCGGTTATGCAACCCAGACATAGTGAGTATGTGCTCACTGACAGAACTGTTTTCCTCCATCTTACAGCTGAAGAACTTGTCGGAGACTTGATACCTCTCGACCCGGGACTAAGCTTGGAAAACCATTTTCAGCTCTTCGAACATCTCATATGCTCCGTGTCTCTCAAAACGCTTTTGGAGCCCCGGCTCTAAGCTGTAATGCATGCCGCACTGAACGAGGGAGTAGTCATCGGTACGTGCGTGCCAAGCGTTCATAACGTCTTGTTCTGCAGGGAGAACAGGTGCGTCACCCAGCGGTGCTTGTAGGACATAATCTTTCTTGGCAGCTATGAGGATGATCCTCAGGTTCCGGACCCAGTCCGTGTAGTTGCTGCCATCGTCTTTCAGCTTGGTTTTCTCTAGGATCGCGTTGAAGTTGAGGACTACGTTGGCCATTTGATCTACAAGACATATTGTAAAGTTTTTAGACTAAGTTCATGATAATTAAGTTCATCTAATGAAATTATTCAATGAACTCCCACTTAGATAGATATCCCTCCTGTAATCTAAGTATAACATGATCCGAGTTAACTAGGCCGTGTCCGATCATCACGTGAGACGGACCAGTCAACATCGGTGAACATCTTCATGTTGATCGTATCTTCTATACGACTCATGCTCGACCTTTCGGTCTTCTGTGTTCCGAGGCCATGTCTGTACATGCTAGGCTCGTCAAGTCAACCTAAGTGTTTGCATGTGTAAATCTGTCTTACACCCGTTGTATGTGAACGTTGGAATCTAACACCCGATCATCACGTGGTGCTTCGAAACAACGAACTGTCGCAACGGTGCACAGTTAGGGGGAACACTTTCTTGAAATTATTATGAGGGATCATCTTATTTACTACCGTCGTTCTAAGCAAACAAGATGCAGAAACATGATAAACATCACATGCAATCAAATAATAATAGTGACATGATATGGCCAATATCACATAGCTCCTTTGATCTCCATCTTGGGGCTCCATGATCATCTTGTCACCGGCATGACACCATGATCTCCATCATCGTGTCTCCATGAAGTTGCTCGCCAACTATTACTTCTACTACTATGGCTAACGCGTTTAGCAATAAAGTAAAGTAATTTACATGGCGTTTCTCAATGACACACAGGTCATACAAAAAATAAAGACAACTCCTATGGCTCCTGCCGGTTGTCATACTCATCGACATGCAAGTCGTGATTCCTATTACAATAGCATGAACATCTCATACATCACATATATATCATTCATCATTCATCACAACTTTGGCCATATCATATCACAGAGCACTTGCTGCAAAAACAAGTTAGACGTCCTCTAATTGTTGTTGCATGTTTTACGTGGCTGAAGTAGGGTTCTAGCAAGAACGTTTTCTTACCTACATGAAAGCCACAACGTGATTTGTCAACTTCTATTTACCCTTCATAAGGACCCTTTTCATCGAATCCGCTCCAACTAAAGTGGGAGAGACAGACACCCGCCAGCCACCTTATGCAACTTGTGCATGTTAGTCGGTGGAACCGGTCTCACGTAAGCGTACGTGTAAGGTTGGTCCGGGCCGCTTCATCCCACAATACCGTTGAAGCAAGATAAGACTAGTAGCGGCAAGAAAGTTGACAACATCAACGCCCACAACAAATTGTGTTCTACTCGTGCAAGAGAACTACGCATAGACCTAGCTCATGATGCCACTGATGGGGAACGTTGCAGAAAACAAAAAAAATTCCTACGATTTCACCAAGATCCATCTAGGAGTTCATCTAGCAACGAGTGATCGGATTGCATCTACATACCTTTGAAGATCACGCGCGGAAGCGTTCAAAGAACGGGGATGAGGAAGGCGTACTCGACGTGATCCAAATCACCGGAGATCCTAGCGCCGAACGGACGGCACCTCCGCGTTCAACACACGTACGGTCAGCGTAACGTGTCCTCCTCCTTCTTGATCCAGCAAGGGGGAAGGAGAGGTTGAGGAATATGGCTCCAGCAGAAGCACGACGGCGTGGTGGTGATGGAGCTGCAATACTCCGGCAGGGCTTCGCCAAGCACTATGAAGGAGGAGGAGGTGTTGGAGAGGGAGAGGGAGGCACCAAAGGCAAGGGTGAGAGGTCCTCCCTTCCCCCCACTATATATAGGGGGCCTAGGGGGGGGTTCCGGCCCTAGGAGATGCAATCTCCTAGGGGGGGCGGCGGCCAAGGGAGGAATCCCTCCTCCCCAAGGCACCTAGGAGGTGCCTTCCCCTTCTAGGACTCTTCCTTTAGGGTTTCCCCCACCCTAGGCGCATGGGCCCTAGGGGGAAGTGGCGCCCCAGCCCACTTTGGGCTGGATCCCTTCCCACTTCAGCCCATGGGGCCCTCCGGGATAGGTGGCCCCACCCGGTGGACCCCCAAAACCCTTCCGGTGGTCCCGGTACAATACCGGTGACCCGAAACTTGTTCCGATGGCCGAAATAGCACTTCCTATATATAATTCTTTACCTCCGGACCATTCCGGAACTCCTCATGACGTCCGGGATCTCATCCGGGACTCCGAACAACATTCGGGTTACTGCATATACATATCCCTACAACCCTAGCGTCACCGAACCTTAAGTGTGTAGACCCTACGGGTTTGGGAGACATGTAGACATGACCGAGATCGCTCTCCGGTCAATAACCAACAGCGGGATCTGGATACCCATGTTGGTTCCCATATGCTCCTCGATGATCTCATCGGATGAACCACGATGTCGAGGATTCAAGCAACCCTGTATACAATTCCCTTTGTCAATCGGTATGTTACTTGCCCGAGATCTGATCGTCGGTATCCCAATACCTCGTTCAATCTCGTTTCCGGCAAGTCACTTTACTGTACCGTAATGCATGATCCCGTGACCAGACACTTGGTCACTTTGAGCTCATTATGATGATGCATTACCGAGTGGGCCCAGTGATACCTCTCCGTCATACAGAGTGACAAATCCCAGTCTTGATCCGTGTCAACCCAACAGACACTTTCGGAGATACCCGTAGTATACCTGTATAGTCACCCAGTTACGTTGTGACGTTTGGTATACCCAAAGCACTCCTACGGTATCCGGGAGTTACACGATCTCATGGTCTAAGGAAAGGATACTTGACATTGGAAAACTCTAGCAAACGAACTATACGATCTTGTGCTATGTTTAGGATTGGGTCTTGTCCATCACATCATTCTCCTAATGATGTGATCTCGTTATCAATGACATCCAATGTCCATAGTCAGGAAACCATGACTACCCATTGATCAACGAGCTAGTCAACTAGAGGCTTACTAGGGACATGTTGGTGTCTATTATTCACACATGTATTACGATTTCCGGATAATACAATTATAACATGAATAAAGACAATTATCATGAACAAGGAAATATAATAATAATGATTTTATTATTGCCTCTAGGGCATATTTCCAACAGTTTAGTGCACCATGCTTAATGGCTTAGAATCGAGACTTCAAAGACGTTTTGAACGTCATGGAGCATATGAGATGTTCCAGGAGTTGAAGTTAATATTTCAAGCAAATACCCGAGTTGATAGATATGAAGTCTCCAACAAGTTCTATAGCTAAAAGATGGAGGAGAATCGCTCAACTAGTGAGCATGTGCTCAGATTGTCTGAATACTACAATCGCTTGAATCAAGTGGGAGTTAATCTTCCAGATAAGATAGTGATTGACAGAATTCTCTAGTCACCATCACCAAGTTAGTAGAACTTCGTGATGAACTATGATATGCAAGGGATAACGGAAAAGATTCCCAAGCTCTTCGTAATGCGGAAATTGACGAAGGTAGAAATCGAGAAAAACATCAAGTGTTGATGGTAGACAAGACCACTAGTTTCAAGAAAAGGGCAGAGGGAAGAAGGGGAACTTCAAGAAGAACAGCAAGCAAGTTGCTGCTCAAGTGAAGAAGCCCAAGTCTGGTCCTAAGCCTGAGACTAAGTGTTTCTACTGCAAAGGGACTGGTCACTGGAAGCGGAACTACCCCAAGTGATTGGCAGATAAGAAGGATGGCAAAGTGAACATAAGTATATTTGATATACATGTTATTGATGTGTACTTTACTAGTGTTTATAGCAACCCCTCAGTATTTGATACTAGTTCAGTTGCTAAGATTAGTAACTCGAAACGGGAGTTTCAGAATAAACAGAGACTAGTTAAGGGTGAAGTGACGATGTGTGTTGGAAGTGGTTCCAAGATTAATATGATCATCACCGCACACTCCCTATACTTTCGGGATTAGTGTTGAACCTGAATAAGTGTTATTTGGTGTTTGCGTTGAGCATGAATATGATTTGATCATGTTTATTGTAATACGGTTATTCATTTAAGTAAGAGAATAAATTGTTGTTCTGTTTACATGAATAAAACCTTATATGGTTACACACCCAATGAAAATAGTTCGTTGGATCTCGATCGTAGTGATACACATAATCATAATATTGAAACCAAAAGATGCAAAGTTAATAATGATAGTGCAACTTATTTGTGGCACTGCCGTTTAGGTCATATTGGTGTAAAGCGCATGAAGAAACTCCATGCTAATGGGTTTTTGGAATCACTTGATTATGAATCAGTTGATGCTTGCGAACCATGCCTCATGGGCAAGATGACTAAAACGCCGTTCTCCGGAACTATGGAGCGAGCAACTGACTTATTGGAAATAATACATACTGATGTATGAGATCCGATGAGTGTTAAGGCTCGTGGCGGTTATCATTATTTTCTGACCTTCACAGATGATTTGAGCAGATATGGGTATATCTACTTAATGAAACACAAGTCTGAAATATTTGAAAAGTTCAAAGAATTTCAGAGTGAAGTGGAGAATCATCGTAACAAGAAAATAAAAGTTTCTACGATATGATCGCAGAGGTAAAATATTTGAGTTACGAGTCTGGCCTTCAGTTAAAACAATGTGAAATAGTTTCACTACTCACGCCACCTGGAACACCACAGCATAATGGTGTGTCCGAACATCATAACCGTACTTTATTAGATATGGTGCGATCTATGATGGTCTCTTACCGATCTACCACTATCGTTTTGGGGTTATGCATTAAAGACAGCTGCATTCACGTTTAAAAGGGCACCATCTAAGTCCGTTGAGACGACACAATCTGAACTGTGGTTTGGCAAGAAACCAAAGTTGTCGTTTCTTAAAGTTTGGGATTGTGATGCTTATATGAAAAAGTTTCATCCTGATAAGCTCAAACCCAAATCGGAGAAATATGTCTTCATAGGATACCCAAAGGAGACTATTGGGTACACCTTCTATCACAGATCCGAAGGCAAGACATTTGTTGCTAAGAATGGATCCTTTCTAGAGAAGGAGTTTCTCTTGAAAGAAGTGAGTGGGAGGAAAGTAGAACTTGATAAGGTAATTGTACCTTCTCCCTTATTGAAAAGTAGTTCATCACAAGAAATCTGTTCCTGTGACTACTACACCAATTAGTGAGGAAGACTAATGATGATGATCATGTAACTTCAGATCAAGTTAATACCGAATCTCGTAGGTAAACCAGAGTGAGATCCGCACCAAAGTGGTACGGTAATCCTGTTCTGGAAGTCATGTTACTAGACCATGACGAACTTGCGAACTATGAGGAAGCGATGATGAGCCTAGATTCCATGAAATGGCTTGAGGCCATGAAATCTGAGATGAGATCCATGTATGAGAACAAAGTATGGACTTTTATTGACTTGCCCAATGATCGGCGAGCCATTGAGATTAAATGGATCTTCAAGAGGAAGACGGACGCTGATAGTAGTGTTACTATCTACAAAGCTAGAATTGTCGCAAAAAGGTTTTCGACAAGTTCAAGGTGTTGACTATGATGAGAGTTTCTCACTCGTATCTATGCTTAAGTCTGTCCGAATCATGTTAGCAATTGCTGCATTTTATGAAATCCAGCAAATGGATGTCAAAACTGCATTCCTGAATGGATTTCTGGAAGAAGAGTTGTATATGATGCAGCCGGAAGGTTTTGTCGATCCAAAAGGAGCTAACAAAGTGTGCAAGCTCCAGCGATCCATTTATGGACTGGTGCAAGCCTCTCGGAGTTGGAATAAACGCTTTGATAGTATGATCAAAGCATATAGTTTTATACAGACTTGCGGTGAAGCCTGTATTTACAAGAAAGTGAGTGGGAGCACTACAACATTTCTGATAAGTATATGTGAATGACATATTGTTGATCGGAAATAATGTAGAATTATTCTGCAAAGCATAAAGGAGTGTTTTTAAAGAAGTTTTTCAAGGAAAGACCTTGGTGAAGCTGCTTACATATTAAGCATCAAAATCTATAGAGATAGATCAAGACGCTTGATAAGTTTTTTCAATGAGTACATACCTTGACAATATTTTGAAGTAGTTCAAAAATGGAACAGTCAAAGAAAGAGTTCTTGGCTGTGTTACAAGGTATGAAATTGAGTAAGACTCAAAGCCCGACCACGGCAGAAGATAGAAAGAGAATGAAAGTCACTCCCTATGCCCCAGCCATAGGTTCTATAAAGTATGCCATGATGTGTACCAGATCTATTGTATACCCTACACTGTGTTAAGCAAGGGAGTACAATAGTGATCTAAGAGTAGATCACTGGACATTGGTCAAAATTATCCTTAGTGGAATAAGGAAATATTTCTCGATTATGGAGGTGACAAAAGGTTCGTCGTAAAAAGTTACGTCGATGCAAGTTTTGACACAGATCTGGATGACTCTAAGTCTCGATCTAGATACATATTGAAAGTGGGAGCAATTAGCTAGAGTAGCTCCGTGCAGAGCATTGTAGACATAGAATTCGCAAAATACTTACGGATCTGTATGTGACAGACCCGTTGACTAAAATTATCTCACAAGCAAAACATGATCACACCTTAGTACTCTTTGGGTGTTAATCACATAAATGATGTGAACTAGATTATTGACTCTAGTAAACCCTTTTGGTATAGGTCACATGACGATGTGAACTATGGGTGTTAATCACATGGTGATGTGAACTCTTAGTGTTGAATCACATGGCGATGTGAACTAGATTATTGACTCTAGTGCAAGTGGAAGACTGAAGGAATTATGCCCTAGAGGCAATAATAAATTGATTATTATTATATTTCCTTGTTCATGATAATCGTTTATTATCCATGCTAGAATTGTATTGATAGGAAACTCAGATACATGTGTGGATACATAGACAACACCATGTCCCTAGTAAGCCTCTAGTTGACTAGCTCGTTGATCAATAGATGGTTATGGTTTCCTGACCATGGACATTGGATGTCATTGATAACGGGATCACATCATTAGGAGAATGATGTGATGGACAAGACACAATCCTAAGCATAGCACTAGATCGTGTAGTTCGTATGCTAAAGCTTTTCTAGTGTCAAGTATCATTTCCTTAGACCATGAGATTGTGCAACTCCCAGATACCGTAGGAGTTCTTTGGGTGTGCCAAACGTCACAACGTAACTGGGTGACTATAAAGGTACACTACGGGTATCTCCGAAAGTGTCTGTTGGTTTGGCACGAATCGAGACTGGGATTTGTCACTCCGTGTGACGGAGAGGTATCTCTGGGCCCACTCGGTAGGACATCATCATAATGTGCACAATGTGACCAAGGAGTTGATCACGGGATGATGTGTTACGGAACGAGTAAAGAGACTTGCCGGTAACGAGATTAAACAAGGTATCGGGATACCGACGATCGAATCTCGGGCAAGTATCGTACCGATAGACAAAGGGAATTGTATACGGGATTGATTAAGTCCTTGACATCGTGGTTCATCCGATGAGATCATCGTGGAATATGTGGGAGCCAACATGGGTATCCAGATCCCGCTGTTGGTTATTGACCGGAGAACGTCTCGGTCATGTCTGCATGTCTCCCAAACCCGTAGGGTCTACACACTTAAGGTTCGATGACGCTAGGGTTATAAAGGAAGTTTGTATGTGGTTACCGAATGTTGTTCGGAGTCCCGGATGAGATCCCGGACGTCACGAGGAGCTCCGGAATGGTCCGGAGGTAAAGATTTATATATGGGAAGTCCTGTTTTGGTCACCGGAAAGGTTTCGGGTTTTATCGGTAACGTACCGGGACCACCGGGAGGGTCCCGGGGGTCCACCAAGTGGGGCCACCAACCCCGGAGGTTTGCATGGGCCAAGAGTGGTGAGGGACCAGCCCCTGAGTGGGCTGGTGCGCCTCCCACATGGCCCAAGGCGCAGCAAAGGAGGAGAAGGGGAAACCCTAGGCTCAGATGGGCCTAAGGCCCACCCTAGGGGGCGCCCCCCCTCTCCCCCTCTTGGCCGCCTCCCCTTTCCCATCTAGGGCTGCCGCCCCCCCTAGGGGTGGGAACCCTAGAGGGGGCGCACCCTCCTCCCTCTCCCCTATATATAGTGAGGCCTAGGGGCTGCCCATTGAACGCGATTAGATCTCTCTCGTTGGTGCAGCCCTCCCTCTCTTTCTTCTCATATCCCGTGGTGCTTGGCGAAGCCCTGCAGGATTGCCACACTCCTCCACCACCACCACGCCGTTGTGCTGCTGCTGGATGGAGTCTTCCTCAACCTCTCCCTCTCTCCTTGCTGGATCAAGGCATGGGAGACGTCACCGGGCTGTACGTGTGTTGAACGCGGAGGTGCCGTCCGTTCGGCACTAGGATCTCCGGTGATTTGGATCACGACGAGTACGACTCCATCAACCCCGTTCTCTTGAACGCTTCCGCTTAGCAATCTACAAGGGTATGTAGATGCACTCTCCTTCCCCTCGTTGTTGGTCTCTCCATAGATAGATCTTGGTGACACGTAGGAAAATTTTGAATTTATGTTACGTTACCCAACAGTGGCATCATGAGCTAGGTCTATGCGTAGTTTCTATGCACGAATAGAACACAAAGTAGTTGTGGGCGTTGATTTTGTTCAATATGCTTACCGTTACTAGTCCAATCTTGATTCGGTGGCATTGTGGGATGAAGCGGCCCGGACCGACCTTACACGTACTCTTACGTGAGACTGGTTCCACCGACTGACATGCACTAGTTGCATAAGGTGGCTAGCGGGTGTCTGTCTCTCCCACTTTAGTCGGATCGGATTCGATGAAAAGGGTCCTTATGAAGGGTAAATAGCAATTGGCATATCACGTTGTGGTCTTTTCGTAGGTAAGAAATGTTCTTGCTAGAAACCCATAGCAGCCATGTAAAACATGCAAACAACAATTAGAGGACGTCTAACTTGTTTTTGCAGGGTATGCTATGTGATGTGATATGGCCAAAAGGATGTGATGAATGATATATGTGATGTATGAGATTGATCATGTTCTTGTAATAGGAATCACGACTTGCATGTCGATGAATATGACAACCGGCAGGAGCCATAGGAGTTGTCTTAATTTATTTATGACCTGCGTGTCAACATAAACATCATGTAATTACTTTACTTTATTGCTAACCGTTAGCTATAGTAGTAGAAGTAATAGTTGACGAGACAACTTCATGAAGACACGATGATAGAGATCATGATGATGGAGATCATGGTGTCATGCCGGTGACAAGATGATCATGGAGCCCCAAGATGGAGATCAAAGGAGCTATATGATATTGGCCATATCATGTCACTATTATTTGATTGCATGTGATGTTTATCATGTTTATGCATCTTGTTTACTTAGAACGACGGTAGTAAATAAGATGATCCCTCATAATAATTTCAAGAAAGTGTTCCCCCTAACTGTGCACCGTTGCGACAGTTCGTTGTTTCGAAGCACCACGTGATGATCGGGTGTTAGATTCTTACGTTCACATACAACGGGTGTAAGACAGATTTACACACGCGAAACACTTAGGTTGACTTGACGAGCCTAGCATGTGTACAGACATGGCCTCGGAACACAGAAGACCGAAAGGTCGAGCATGAGTCGTATAGAAGATACGATCAACATGAAGATGTTCACCGATGTTGACTAGTCCGTCTCACGTGATGATCGGACACGGCCTAGTTGATTCGGATCATGTAATCACTTAGATGACTAGAGGGATGTCTATCTGAGTGGGAGTTCATAAGATGAACTTAATTATCCTGAACATAGTCAAAAGGTCTTCGCAAATTATGTCGTAGCTCGTGCTTCAGTTCTACTGTTTAGATATGTTCCTAGAGAAAATTTAGTTGAAAGTTGATAGTAGCAATTACGCGGACTAGGTCCGTAAACTAAGGATTGTCCTCATTGCTTCATAGAAGGCTTATGTCCTTAATGCACCGCTCAGTGTGCTGAACCTCGAACGTTGTCTGTGGATGTTGCGAACATCTGACATACACATTTTGATAACTACGTGATAGTTCAGTTAAACGGTTTAGAGTTGAGGCACCGAAGACGTTTTGTAACGTCACGGAACATATGAGATGTTTTGAGGGCTGAAATTGGGATTTCAGGCTCGTGCCCACGTCAAGAGGTATAAGACCTTCGACGATTTTCTTAGCCTACAAACTAAGGAGAAAAGCTCAATTGTTGTGCTTGTGCTCAGATTGTCTGAGTACAACAATCGCTTGAATCGAGTGGGAGTTGATCTTCCAGATGAAATAGTGATGGTTCTCCGAAGTCATTACCACCAAGCTGCTAGAGCTTCGTGATGAACTATGATATATCAGGGACATATATGATGATCCTTGAGATATTCGCGATGTTTGACACCGCGAAAGTAGAAATCAAGAAGGAGCATCAATTGTTGATGGTTGGTGAAACCACTAGTTTCAAGAAGGGCAAGGGAACAAAGGGATACTTCATGAAACGGCAATTCAGCTGCTACTCTAGTGAAGAAACCCAAGGTTGAACCCAAACCCGAGACTGAGTGCTTCTGTAATAAGGGGAACAGCCACTGGAGCAGAATTACCCTAGATACTTGGTAGATGAGAAGGCTGGCAAGGTCGATAGAAGTATATTGGATATACATTGTGTTAATGTGTACTTTACTAGTACTCCTAGTAGCACCAGGGTATTAGATACCGGTTCAGTTGCTAAGTGTTAGTAACTCGAAATAAAAGCTACGGAATAAACGGAGACTAGCTAAAGGTGAGATGACGATATGTGTTGGAAGTATTTCCAAGGTTGATCAAATATCGTACGCTCCCTCTACCATCGAGATTGGTATTAAAACCTAAATAATTGTTATTTGGTGTTTGCGTTGAGCATAGACATGACTGGATTATGTCTATCGCAATACGATTATTCATTTAAGGAGAATAATGGTTACTCTGTTTATTTGAATAATACCTTCAATGGTCTTGCACCTAAAATGAATGGTTCATTGAATCTCGATCGTAGTGATACACATGTTCATGCCAAAAGATAGTAATGATAGTACCACCTACTTGTGGCACTGCCACGTAAGTCATATCAGTATAAAACGCATGAAGAAGCTCCATGTTGATGGATCTTTGGGCTCACTCGTTTTTGAAAGGTTTGAGACATGCGAACCATGTCTATTGGTGTATATGCATGAAGAAACTCCATGCAAATGGACCGTTTGGACTCACTTGATTTTGAATCACTTGAGACATGCAAATCATACCACATGGGCAAGATGACTGAAAGCCTCGTTTTCAGTAAAATGGAACTAGAAAGCAACTTGTTGGAAGTAATACATTTTGATGTGTGCAGTCCAATGAGTGCTGAGGCGTGTAGTGGATATCGTTATGTTCTTACTTCACTGATGATTTGAGTAGATGTTGAGTATATTTACTTGATAAATCACGAGTCTGAATTATTGAAAGGTTCAAGTAATTTCAGGGTGAAGTTGAAAGATCGTCGTGACAAGAGGATAAAATATCTATGATATGATCATAGAGATGAATATCTGAATTACGAGTTTGGCACAGAATTAAGACATTGTGGAAATTGTTTCACAACTAATACAGCCTGGAACACCATAGTGTGATGGTGTGTCCGAACATCATAACTGCACCCTATTGGATATGATGCATACCATGATGTCTCTTATCGAATTACCACGATAGTTTATGGGTTAGGCATTAGAGACAACCACATTCACTTTAAATAGGGCACCACATAATTCCGATGAGATGACACCGTATGAACTATGGTTTAGAGAAACCTAAGCTATCATTTCGTAGAAGTTTGGGGCTGCGACGCTTATGTGAAAAAGTTTCAGGCTGATAAGCTCGAACCCAAAGCGGATAAATGCATCTTCATAGGACACCCAAAACAGTTGGGTATACCTCCTGTCTCAGATCCGAAAGCAATAAGGGATTGTTTCTAGAGTCGGGTCCTTTCTCGAGGAAAAGTTTCTCTCGAAAGAATTGAGTGGGAGGATGGTGGAGACTTGATGAGGTTATTGAACCGTCTCTTCAACTAGTGTGTGGCAGGGCACAGGAGTTGTTCCTGTGGCACCTACACCAATTGAAGTGGAAGAAGCTTATGATAGTGATCATGAAACTTCAGATCAAGTCACTACCAAACCTCGTAGGTCGACAAGGATGCGTACTACTTCAGAGTGGTACGTAATCCTGTCTTGGAAGTCATGTTGCTAGACAACAATGAACCTACGAGCTATGGAGAAGCGATGGTGGGCCGGATTCCGAGAAATGGCTCGAGGCCATAAAATCCGAGAGAGGATCCATGTATAAAAACAAAGGTATAGACTTTGAAGAACTACTTGATGGTCGTAAGGCTGTTGGTGCAGATGGATTTTAAAAGGAAGACGGACAATGATGGTAAGTGTCACCATTAAGAAAGCTCGACTTGTCGTTAAGATGTTTTCGACAAGTTCAAGGAGTTGACTACGATGAGACTTTCTCACTCGTAGCGATGCTAAGAGTCTGTTGGAATTATATTAGCAGTTACTGCATTATTTATGAAATCTTGCAGATAGGATGTCAAAACCAAAACATTGTTTCCTCGGCGTTTTTCTTGAGGAAAGGTTGTATGTGATACAACCGGAAGGTTTTGTCAATCCTGAAAGATGCTAACAAGTATGCAAAGCTCCAGGAATCCTTCTAAGGACTGGAGTAAGCATCTCGGAGTTGGAATGTACGCTTTGATGAGATGATCAAAGATTTTGGGTTTATACAAAGTTTATGAGAAACTTGTATTTCCAAAGAAGTGAGTGAGAGCACTATAGAATTTTTGATGAGTATATGATGTTAACATATTGTTGATCAGAAATAATGTAGAATTTCTGGAAAGCATACAGGGTTATTTGAAAAGTGTTTTTCAATGAAAAACCTGGATTAGGCTACTTTAACATTGAGCATCAAGATCTATAAGGATAGATCAAAAAACGCTTAATAGTACTTTCAAATGAATACATACCGTGACAAGATTTTGAAGGAGTTCAAAATAGATCAGCAAAGGAGGAGTTCTTGGCTGTGTTAGAAGGTGTGAGTATTGAGTAAGACTCAAGATCTGACCACGGCAGAAGAGAGAGAAAGGATGAAGGTCGTCCCCTATGCTTTAGACGTAGGCTCTACATTATGCTATGCTGTGTACCGCACCTGAAGTGTGCCTTGCCATGAGTTAGTCAAGGGGTACAAGAGTGATCCAGGAATGGATCACATGAGAACGGTCGAACTTATCCTTAGTAACTAGTGGACTAAGGGATTTTCTCGATTATGGAGGTGGTAAAAGAGTTCGTCGTAAAGGGTTATGTCGATGCAAACTTTGACACTAATCCGGATGACTCTGAGTAGTAAACCGGATTCGTATAGTAGAGCAGTTATTTGGAATAGCTCCAAGTAGCGCGTGGTAGCTGCATCTACAAGATGACATAGAGATTTGTAAAGCACACATGGATCTGAAAGGTTCAGACCCATTGACTAATAAACCTCTCTCACAAGCGAGATATGAACAAACCCCATGGGTGTTGGATTCATTACAATCACATAGTGATGTGAACTAGATTATTGACTCTAGTGCAAGTGGGAGACTGTTGGAAATATGCCCTAGAGGCAATAATAAAATGGTTATTATTGTATTTCTTTGTTCATGATAATTGTCTATTGTTCATGCTATAATTGTATTAACTGGAAACCGTAATACATGTGTGAATACATAGACCACAACATGTCCCTAGTAAACCTCTAGTTGACTAGCTCGTTGATCAATAGATGGTTATGGTTTCCTGACCATGGACATTGGATGTCATTGATAACAGGATCACATCATTGGGAGAATGATGTGATGGACAAGACCCAATCCTAAGCATAGCACAAGATCGTATAGTTCGTCTGCTAAAGCTTTTCTAATGTCAAGTATCATTTCCTTAGACCATGAGATTGTGCAACTCCCGGATACCGTAGGAATGCTTTGGGTGTGCCAAACGTCACAATGTAACTGGGTGGCTATAAAGGCACACTACGGGTATCTCCGAAAGTGTCTGTTGAGTTGGCACGAATCGAGACTGGGATTTGTCACTCCGTGTGACGGAGAGGTATCTCTGGGCCCACTCGGTAATGCATCATCATAATGAGCTCAATGTGACTAATGAGTTAGCCACGGGATCATGCGTTACGGAACGAGTAAAGAGACTTGCCGGTAACGAGATTGAACAAGGTATAGGGATACCGACGATCGAATCTCGGGCAAGTAACATACCGATAGACAAAGGGAATTGTATACGGGATTGATTGAATCCCTGACATCGTGGTTCATCCGATGAGATTATCGTGGAACATGTGGGAGCCAATATGGGTATCCAGAACCCGCTATTGGTTATTGGCCGGAGAGATGTCTCGGTCATGTCTGCATGGTTCCCAAACCCGTAGGGTCTACACACTTAAGGTTCGGTGACGCTAGATTTGTTATGGGAAATAGTATGTGGTTACCGAAGGTTGTTCGGAGTCCCGGATGAGATCCCGGACGTGACGTGGAGTTCCGAAATGGTCCGAAGGTGAAGATCAATATATTGGACGAAGGGTATTGGAGTCCGGAATTGTTCCGGGGGTACCAGGTGACGACCAGCCTGTCCGAAAGGGGTTTCGGAGGCCCCGGCAAGCGTTGGGGGGCCTTATGGGCCAAGGGGAGGGGGCACATCAGCCCACTAAGGGGCTGAGCACCCCTCCCACCCCATCTCACGTAACTTGGAGAGGTGGGGGCGCCTCCCCTAGGGCAGCCACCCCTCCCGGCTTGGGGGGCAAGTTTCCTAGGGGTGGGGGCGCCCAAACCCATCTAGGGTTTCCCCTATGGCCGCCGCCCCTCCCCTAGGGAACCCTAGGGCGCCTCCTCCACCCCCTTACCCCTATATATAGTGAGGGAGAGAGAGGGCAGCCGCACCCCTTCCCTGGCGCAGCCCCTCCCTCCTCCAACTCTTCCCTCTCCTCTGTAGAGCTTGGCGAAGCCCTGTAGGAATACCACAAACTCCACCACCACGCCGTCGTGCTGTCAGAGTTCTCCCTCAACTTCTTCCTCACCTCTTGCTGGATCAAGAAGAGGAGACGTCCCCGGGCTGTACGTGTGTTGAACGCGGAGGCGCCGTCCGTTCGGCGCTAGATCGGATCTTCCGCGATTTGAATCGCCGCAAGTACGATTCCATCAACCATGTTCTTGTAACGCTTCCGCTTAGCGATCTTCAAGGGTATGAAGATGCACTCCCTCTCTCTCGTTGCTAGCATCTCCTAGATTGATCTTGGTGACACGTAGGAAATTTTTGAATTATTGCTACGTTCCCCAACAGAATCTCACTGAGTACAACAGACCATTGAGCTAATTAAGTTGTGTTGAGTGTATGTTACATGGTTCGTGGCATTTGTTGAAATTGACCTGGATGCAAAATTCATCCGATTTTTGTGTGGCCATTGTTTTATATATTCCGCTAATCGCGAAAACCGCAGATCTTAGTCCCTCTTGATAGAAAAAGATATCAATTTGTAAACAAAAACTTTGGTTGATACGAGGTGTATATTTTAGATTATTGGAGAGGGCCCTAGCTCCTGCCAGTGTTCTCCTCCCTTCTTATCATCGTCGAACGATGCATGGAACTCAATTGGTAGCAAAACATTTCAAAGATAGCCAAAGGTGTAAGCATGCTCATTCGCTAATGCGGGAACCCTTACCAAGGACGGGCCCACAAGTCATATCACTGATGAGCAGTTGTGCTTGTCACTAGTACTTGGTTACTAGAGATGGGATGGCCGCTCGTCACTAATAATAACGTATCAGTGACAGGTGGGCCCCTTGTTTTTACATACTAGTGGTGTGTGCCATGAAGGTGCTTGCACCCATCACTAGTTGTTGGCCCATGTCCAGCCTAGTGGCCTTCTAAGTGAGATGCTCCCTTATTTTGAGCATTTCACTTGTGATTCATAGGAGGCATGTTCATATTTATATACAATCAGTAATATTATGCACATATGATTCGCATGTCATCCATATGTTATATAACCGCCTGTTGACCCCTACCCGTCATTGGTAAGCGGTACTAGTGACGGCCCACTCATGCCCATCACTGGTAAGATGGTTTCTATAGCCATTTCTGGAATAGCAAGTTCAATAATAAAAAATTTATTGACAATACTGTTGTGTTATATCTACACTAGCCCTCACCGAAAAGAAGTGAGGATTATGCTGCTAGAGAAGAACCCCTCTGTCGTCCGGTGCCAGCCTCTCTCACCTCTTCTCCAGTGTTTTCGTTGCTGTTGAGTGGGCAATGAGCCTTTACTTTTAGTGTAAATTTAGATCTCTAGTATCCCCTTTTAAAGATATTTTTGTTCTTCTCTGACGAGTTCTCCGTCCAGGTATTTTTATACTTGGTTGATTTTATCATATCACCGACTTCCTGGAAACCGACACCCATGGTGAGTTGGCTGCAAACCAATTATTTTTTATTTCATGTAGTAATAAACAACACAACTAATATTGATTGAGAGAAAATAGAGATCTTTGACGGTCTACTTCATTTCTGTTGTCACCGTCGGTGACAATGAATACACGATTTGCAAGGTAAGGCTTTGATGACATGGATGGATGATGATATGTCTTACTCTAGAATTCACCCACCTGTGAATTTGATGATATCATGCTATCCTCACCTCAATTTATTGCCTAAAAAACTAGGGCTCTCATGTGCTTTAGTTACTCTTTTGGTTGGCAATTATAATCAAACCAGAGGATTTTTCTCAAAAAGTACATAGAAGAATTCTAGTGATATGGACAAAACAAAGGGATGTTCTTATAAGCAATAAAATGAATTAGTGTTCCCTTACGAACATTAGATGTGGACAAAACAAAGAGATGTAAAAGGAAGAGTGTTTTGTACCAACTTGGGTAAGATGGCTGCTATAGTTGTTTCTGCAGTAACGAGTGGAATAAAAAATTGAGCGACTGACATTACCATTGTATTATATCTACTCTAGCCCTTGCCAAAAAATGAGGATCATGCTACTAGAGGAGAACCCCTCCGTTGTCCGTTGCCGGTACCTCTCGCCTCTTCTCTAGTGAGCCTTTAATTTTAGTGTAAATTTATGTCTCCAATTTCAATTATTATGTTCTACTCCCTTGTTTAATAATTCTTGTCATGGTTTTAGCTCAAATGTGAACTAAAACCATGGCAAGAGTTATAGAATGGTGGGAGTTGGTTTTTTCTATTCTTCTCTGTTGAGTTCTCCATCCGGGTATTTCTATTCTTGGCTGATTTTATCATACTTCTGATTTCGTGGAAACTGACATCCATGGCGAGTCGTCTGCAAGCGAATTTTCTCTTATATAGTTTCATGCGGTAATGAACAATACAACAAGTTTTGGGAGAAACAAGAGATCTTTGACGCTCAACTTTATTCATAGTGTCACCGTCGCTAACAGTGAATACACGGTTTGCAAGGTAAGGAGTTGACGACATGGATGGATTATGATACATCTTACTCTCACATCCATCCACCCATGGATTTGATGGTATCATGCTACATTTACCTAAATTTATTGTCTAACCAAAAAATGTCTACTCTCACCCTCGCCGAAAAGAAGTGGGGATTATGATACTAGAGGAGAACCCCTTAGTTGTCTGGTGTTGGTCCCTCCTGCCTCTTCTCGAGCATTATCGCTGTCATTTAGTGGGCAAGTGGCCTTTATTTTTAGTTTAATTTTAGATCTCTAATTTCATTCTTTTTACTCTCCCCGATCCATATTAATTTGTTGTACTAAAAGAGCAACCATTAATATGGATAGGAGGAAGCATTGTTTTTTCTATTCTCTCATGTGTTCTCTATCGGGGTATATTTTTATCCTTGGCTAATTATATCACCAGCTTCCTAGAAGCTGACATCCATGGCAAGTTAGTTGCAAACAAATATTCTCTTATATTTTTCTTTTGAATTTTCCGCTTATATATTTTTATGTTGTAATGAACAATACAACCAATATTGGGAGAAAAGAGGGATCTTTGATGGTCCACTTCATTCGTGGTGTCACCATTAGTGAATACACGGTTTGCAAGGTTAGGAGTGGACGAGATGGATGTATGATAATACATCTTACTCTCACTTCCATCCACCCATGGATTTGATGATATCATGATGCGGCCACCTAAATTTATTGTCTAACCAAAAAAGTATCTACTCTAGCCATCACCAAAACAAGTGGGGACTATGCTATATTAGAGGACAACCCCTGCGTCGTCCGGTGCCAGCCCTCTAGCCCCTTCTCCAGCACTGCCGTTGTTTTTAGTTTAAATTTAGGTCTCTAATGTCATTTTAAATATATTTTTGTTCTTCTCTGACGAGTTCTGCATCTTGATATTTTTATCCTTGCTTGACTATATCATATACCACCAACTTCCTAGAAACCAACATCCATGGCGAGAGTTGGTTGAAAACGAATTTTCTTTCACATGTAGTTTTTTTTTTTTTGAATTTTCTCTCTTATATATTTTTATGTTGTAACGAACAATACAACTGATATTGGGAGAAAAGGGAGATCTTTGGCGGTCTACATCATTCCTGGTGTCACTATCGATGACAATGAAAACACGGTTTGCAAGGTAAGAAGTTGACGACATGGATGGATGATGACACATCCTACTCCCGAATCCATCCACCCGCGGATTCGATGATATCATGCTATGGTCACCTCGTTTGCTTCAATCACGCTTTTAGTTGGCAATTGTAATAAAATCAGAGGAATTTTCTAGTGACGTGGACAAAGTAGGGAGAAGTTCCACTGCAAGAAAAAAAAAAGGAGAGAGAATTAGTGTTCACTTACGGACATTAGATGTGGACAAAACAAAGAGAGATGTGAAAGGAAGAGTGTGTGTGCTCCACCTCCACTGATGAGTACTTACAACATATGTAGGCAACATCACCCGCAAAAAAAAAAACATATGTAGGCAACACATTGCATCATCATAATGGCATATAGGGGTGAGAAGAGGGTAATGATTGTGCAAGGCACGAGTGGCCCGTGCGAACCGCAATTATGCTGGCTGCTCAGCAGCTCAATGAGGCTGCCGCCTCCCGCTTTGCGGCCTTCGCCCACCAAAGCGCCCTGCAAACGCACCGTCTTAGTCCACGACGCCATCATTCATCAGATATTGTTAGTGTAGATCCATCAGCCCAAAAATGCTGTACCCAACCGGCGCATTTCACATGCGTGCCCATTTTTTGTGTCTGAACCATTTGCGTAGAGAAACAAAAAAAAAGGAATTCCGTCGCCGGGACTTGAACCCGGGTCTCTCGGGTGAGAGCCGAGTATCCTAACCACCTAGACTACGACGGATCACGTTCAGACTTGTTACAGCCGAGTTAATATTGTTGCCAGTTTTAGTTTCAGTCAAGGTAAGACTATCTAACCACGCCCTTTGAGCCAAGGTTAATACAGCCATATCCATATGTATTCCTTTGTCCAAATAGATAAATTATACTGTATTTACTTGAACAGCGGCAATAGGCAGTGAAATATTATGAATCAACAACTTTTCTCTTCCGAATTACGATGCATATCTCCCAGTTTCATTTATCATGAGAAACCGGTAACATAGGGCGCCCCACTAGTCCCCCCAAAAGGGTTTGGTCAGGACATTAGGGAACCAGAAAGGTTAAAAAGAAACTTTTTTTTGCTGGTGGTTAAAAAGAAACTTTACAGCGCAAAACAGAACAATCTGGCCATAGCCACAGAGCCAGAAAAGAACCATCACTGAAGTTCTAAGCACTGCAACACAGCCCCAAAATAAAGCTAAAACACACCCTAGCACTGTATTCTCAATTTAAATCAACAAAAAAAATTTATCCATAATATTTCTCTAGCATTGTATTTACAACTTACAACAAAACAATATCTTATAAATACATGCAAGGAGATTGATATACACAAAGTCTGGACTAGTCCATCTGCAGAAAAGCATTGTTGATTTAAATAAAATGAAACAGGGCGAAAAGCTTATATTGATCTAAAGAAAACATATCATGCCCTACAGATTGCTTAGCTGCCGATTTCTAAGAAGAGTACAATCTCCAGTGAACGTCACGGTGTTCGGGAAATGAACAACAGTCCCCAGAATAAAATAACAGGAGCAATATAGCTTAAGGACAAATGCCTAAACGTAATCTGCCTCCATAGTTTAGCCCTTGGAATTCTTCAAATATGGGCAGCTGTGTACCACTACCACATCACCATTACGGACGCAAAAAATGATGAAAGACACACAGGCATCAGCCTTAGGCCTTAGCGCAGGCTGCGCAGCACAGGCGAATCCAAGTCTGACAGAAACATGCCTTTGAAAACTTTGCTTGCAATTGGACGATGATGGTGCTCCAGGCATTTCGTGACAAGAATTATATTTCTTGACTCATCTCAAATGCACGCTGTTGTTGGAATAATGGCATCTTAATCCGCCGGAATGGGGCGCACCGGTCTTTCTTCAGGTGAATCAGCTTCCCAGAAAACAGACTGCCTATGATCCAGCTTGCTGGCTGCGAGAGAGAGAGAGATACAGGAGAATTAGAGGCACTGGAGATGACAAATACCAGTTTGGGAAAAAAGGATAAAGCGTAGGGAAACATTTGAATGGTAAATACAGCGATACAGCCATGTATAATGTGAATCAAGTAAACATGTCTTATTGGCAGCAGGGAAGCAAGCCGTTCGGATCCTAATCAGTTGAGTTTTATAGAAGGTCTAGATGAAACAACATAACTGAATTACGAGAGGTAGACAATGGATTAAGATATGTTGTGACAAGTTACTTCTCTATATTTACTTGTAGAGCTAGTATTCAAACATTGAAAGACAGTCTACTCTATCTGAGCAGTTGCTGCTTATATTCAGTCATTTCTGTATTTACTTATATAACTCTAACAGTTTCTACATTCAAAATTCAACTAACCGCTGTTTTTATGTCATGTTCCAGCCCACAATGACTTAGATGACGTGATGCGCTCGCCTCATTTGCAACAAGAATGATTCCGCGAGAACAACTTTTATCCTTCAAGCTTTGAATTAATCCTTGAAGAGATACAAAAACTTGGCCACCTCCATGCTGTGGAATACAAATACTATAATGTAAGGGCCACATCATGTAGACAAGGAAACTAGTCATGTATATATCTGACACAACCAGTATTAAAAATCAGATATATCAAATTAAGAGTGAACTAAAACAATGCCTCTTAACTATGACAACAGTATATGATGTATTACAGTTCACTAAAAAATATTGCTTGATTAGTAGGTCATCCACCATGTTTTCTCACCAGGCTTGCAACATACCTTGATAATGTTCGAAAATTTTGAACAGAAGCTGATTTTGCCGTGGATCAAGAATCCTACTCCATGAAATACCAATTTATTATTTCTTAGGTAAACTGATTGGCCAAATGTTGAAATCTCCACTGTATGCCTTTGTCGAATTAAATACCTAGCAAAAGGGTATATCAAAAGTTGAGCATCAAGAACAAAGTATTTTAACTTAATCCATATGGACAACAGAGCAAATGTTCCTCGCTGAATTTTTAGTTGCTGAAAATAAAGCTAGGATAAACAATATTCAGAATAAACTTTCCATGTGGTGTATGTGAAATATTCAGAATTACAGTATGAACAATTAAGCTAATTAATCGTGTCAGTGTTTAGATAATAACCATTTAAAAAGATAGTTCTTAGGAATCCTATGTTGCTTGAGTTTAAGTTTGGACTAGCAAATAGGCCCGTGCGTTGCCACGGGAGAAAAAGAATCAGATTATGCAAATTATGCCAGAATGAGATATGGACTTTTAAAATGTCACTTCATAAAGTACGTCAAAATCATGTCACGATGAGATATGGACTTTTTTTACCCGATGTGTGATGGACTAAATAAAATAATAAAACAACCTCTCCAGATCTCCTCAAAAAGTTTATGTAAGCGATGGTATGTTTTGTTCGTTATTTACGTATCTATTTCAATGGATCTGTTTGAATTTTTTTGTGATCCTTTTCTAAAATTTCATGGTCATTTTTTCCAATTTCGGAAAGCATGTTAAATACACAAGCATTTTCTAAGAATCATGAACATTATTTTATTTCATGAACATATTTTTCTGAAATCGAGAATTTCTTTATGATATGCAAATATTTTTTAGAAATTGCGAACATTTTGATTTCCCGACCATTTTCTGAATTCATGGAATTTTTATGATTTCTCAAAAAAAAATCAAAACTCACAAGCTTTTAAATTTTTGAAATCCCGAATTAATTGAAAAACGAGAAAACAAAAACAGAAATGAGAAAAAAAGGCAAAAAACGAAATGAAAAACAGGAGTTTCTTTTAAATCATGAACATTTTATGTTTTCCAGAACATTTTTTGAATTCACAAACGTTTTATGTTTCTTAAAAAAAACTCGCAACCTTTTGAATTTTTGGAAATCCCTAATAATTAATTTATAGAAGGAAAACACAAAACAGAAATGAGAAACGAACAAACAAAATGCGAACTGAAAAAACATACGCATGGGCCGGTCCATTAACGCGGGGGCAGGGGGGGAGGGTTCGCAAAAAAGAGAAAAAATGGGGCAGAACCTAGGATCGAACACAAGTCTCCCCGCTGGAGGACCAAGGCATTAGCCACAGGCGCACTACGCTACACCTTCAAGTGTGTTATATGAGGATATCCTTTATAAGAACCAAATCGAACGGGACTTTGAGAAAAACCGAACCGTTTTTTCACTTATGGGTGGCATGGTGGGTAATTTGTGTCAAGTTCGTGGGTAATTCTAATGACGTACGACCAGAAGCACTATTTGCTTTATTATTAGGGGAAGATAATTTAGCCCACCAAATGAAATATCTTTCATTTCTTAGAAGAGCTTGGCATCGGATGACAGATCTCAAAATGCATATACACTTTTAAGGTGTTTAGTAATTTTCCCTCAACTGCTTCAAGAAAGATATGAAAACTGAAGCTTTCATGAACAAAGATGTGATAAAGTTTAAAATTCCATTTTCACAAGATAGGTGTGCTGCAAGGTGTCATTGCTTACTTTCCAGGTGGCAACAGTAAACCAGCTTGAAGAGAATCAAAAAGCCAATTGGAATTCAAAATCCAGGAATCGGTAGCACAACCATATAAGAACTTAGCTGTTGATACCTGTTGCAACAAACACCTATCAGACACAGTGCAATTTGGTACTGTAAAAAAAAAAAGAATGTGTAATTTTAAATGGGAGCCTACAGCCCTACACCAATTTCTCCTACAGGCTACAGCATATACTAAAACTATAAAATGATACATGATGAACGATAGATGGTATCCAGCTATAACAAACCTTTTTAGGGGAAAGAACTACAGGAGGCTTCCACCTCACGAGCTCTGCAAGCTTGCTTTTTTTATCAAATGGACAGGGTGGCACTTTAGAAAGAACACAACCTCCAAATTTCCGTATTACAGACACAATCTCTTTCTCCTTATGACTTTGAAATCCAGTCACCAAGAACTCTAGTCCATGAAATATGGCTTCTTTTTTGCTAGTGCATTCCCTGGGCTCCTGCATGTCAGCAACTCTGCTTTCAGACCCTGCAAAGATACAAGAGTGAGGGTCACCAAAAGTATGTAATGACCGTGCATATATTTACCCACGATATACAGTACATATCTAGCATAAGAGAACATAAACCAGAACTTACAACTGAATCGAGATTTAACCCTTCTGCTCTTGGTTTGTCTAGTACTAAGTTTAGCATTCAACAATTGGGGTCCTTTTCTTTTAAGGCCTCGTTTACCAACACTCAAATATGTTGTGGGTTGAGGCAAAACTTCTGATGGGATATATTGCTCTTTGTTGTGATGCTCGTTATCATCTTGAGCATCAGATGACTTCTTCTGAACCAAAGAAAATTCGTTCAAGCTTCCAGCTTCAGCATTGTTTTCAGTGAACTGATTAGAGGCTCGGATACGCTGTATCTTCTTATTTAAGATTATCGGTGCGCTTCTCTCCTTCTGACAAACTGCCACATTAACATCATTATGAGCCAGACTACCTCCCGAGATGTTTGATATAGGTCCTAGCATGCTAAAAGGCCTGAGGGAACTATGTGTTCTTCGCCTCCATGGATTAGATTCTTGTACCTTATCTAACGGCACAGAAGATGGACCGGCTTCTACATCTAGGTCATTCTTCAGAGATTCCTTGCGATATACTGGTTCACTGTTTTCCTCATTCCTCTGTTTACATTCAGGAGGTTGACTAGTGGATACTTCATTGCAAGATATGCTACACGGAACAAATGAACAGAGAGGATCCTCAGGTGATAAGCTTGAACATACTACTTGATGGCACGACTCTGCACTTTGAACCTCTCCATGGAAACCTTCATTCTTTTGGAGAAAAGATGCTCTTGAAGAGGCAACCATTTCTGTCGATGTCGCTCTAGGTGCAGGAGAGCACTCATTCATGCTATCCATTGACTCAGAAATGAAGCTAGTCCTTATATGCTTCCTTGCACGACCACCAAACTTCGTCTCTTCAACAATTCTTCCAGCTTCCTGGAAATATATTTTACATTGTAATTACATAGATGAAGAGTGCTGAATGAGATAGGCATATGATCCATTAAGTTTGTTATAAAAAAATGTTCATGGGCAACAAATTTACCTTTGTGATATTTTGACCTCTTACTGGATTCCTCAAGTTCTCAGTAAAAGCACGGTTGTTTTGAGTCAACTTCTCGAAAGCAGCTTCCTCATTTCTCGAGCAAGAGATTGCTTTATCTTGAGCTAGTTGCTTTATAGAAACACATCCTGGACTTGATTCTTTTACTAGCGTACCAGCAGAACTATTCTCTGCCAAAGAATCAGGTACATGGTCACTGGTATAAGCATCTTGGCTGTGCCATTCTTTATTTTGCTCCTCGGAAGAACAAATGTCTACATCATGTGGGGCACAACTAGGCTGAGAGATGCTCTGTTTCAAGTTAGTTGTGTTGTGGCCTTGAGATGAACAAGCAGTTTGAACAGTACACAGGCCAACATCTTCAAATACATCAAGCATTTCGATCTCATCCAATTCTGCAAGCCAATCGCTCTCATCCCGATCATTTTGAAAGGATCCACTATCATGTTCTGTTTCCTCAAGAAAACACTGTTTCCGAGCTTCCTTTACACGCAGAGCAGCTTCGAGGGCAGCTGCAGTCAACTTATCAGGCTGGCAATCATCAAGTATCATTTCTGCAATAACCATAGCCTCAGAAGCAGCAATAGATAGCTCAACCGCATCATTAGCATCTGCCTTACGGAGCTTCTGAACATCAACTTTTCCACCAGATGGTTGATGTTTTCTTGCACCAAGTGGTTTAGTGACATCCTTGCTAGCCACTCTACGGACTCCTTGTTGTGTATCATCCTTAAGGCCTTTAGCCTCTTGCACAGCTTTGATCTCTTGTGCTTGACCATCAACATAAGAGTCCTTTAATGGTCCTTTGCATGTACCAGAATTCAGAATCTGTGGGCTAACATTGGCTTGAACTGAGGAGATATCCTTGCTAGCCACTCTACCAACTTCTAGTTGCTTATTATCCTTAATGCTTTTAGCCTCTTGTACAGCTTTGATCTCTTGTACTTGACCATCAACATAAGAGCCCTTGAACGGTCCTTTGCATGCACCAGAGTTTAGAATCTGAGGGCTAACATTGGCTTGAACTGAGGAGAGTTGTGCTGCACTTTCTGAAGAAAGGTGCAGAGAGAAAGGCAGCACCTGGAGGGGGGAAATTCAACCCATGTTATAACAGCACACGACAAGAAGATTATGTTTGTGCAGCAGAGGAAGAGCCAATTATTTTGGCTGTTACAAGCCTATGTTTGCTACTATACTAACTTGTTCACTCGTAAAATGAAAACACATGCACAATGTTCAGAACCCCATTATTCATAAGCACATATGAAAAATACACGGTAGGCAAGATGAAAATGGCATACTGAGGGCCTCTTTGATTCAAAGGATTTTCATAGGATTTTTGAAGGATTAGAATCCTTAGGAATTTTTCCTGCGTTGATCGTTTGATTCGCAGGATTGAATCCCATAGGATTTTTTCCTCATGTCAACTACAATTCATAGGAATTCTAGCATCCACTCCAACCTCTTGGAAGAAATCCTTTGTTTTTCCTGTGATACAATCAAACAAACTCAAATCCTATAGGAATCCAATGGGCACGTCATTTCAATCCTACATTACATTTTTCCTACTCCTGTGTTTTTGCAATCTGCTAATCAAAGAGGCCCTGAACCTACAATTTTATTCTTTCCCCATTCAATGGAAGATTACGGACAGAACAAAAGTAAGTACGCTGTACAAGTGTGCATCCCTGGAACAAATAATGTAACTCGGGGCAAAGAAGAAATCGACAGATCCATAACTGTTATGCAGGATTGAATCATTAAAGGCTACAGCTACAGGTACATGTACTACCATCTCCTGAATTATTTGATCAAACAGAATGACAACACCCTAAGTTGTGACCAAACTTCAGTGATTAGCATCAAGAATCTTAGCCTACCTCTCTGCCTGTTGGAGTATTTTCAGCAGGTGTATCCTCGTCTCCCGACAGATGCAGACGGAACCGGCTGTAACCATCAGCACTTACGGCGGCATTCCGACAACTCCGTTGCTCTTGTGCAGGGTCCACAATGCACACACAGTCCTGCAGTTCAGTGAAGAGAACACACTACACCAGATGAGAACAGACAGTGCACCGAGAAACGTATATAGATAAACATGCACAATCACACCAAATGCATTCAGATCCAATTCAATCGTATGCCATTTCATGCCAATGACCAATCACCAGTTTTGAGTTATTGTCGATAAGGTGGGATAGTTGGCAAAAAGGATTCGAACCGGGGATTTCCCCCTTTCTGTAACATGCTCAAAGGAAATAGCAAGGCGCTTGCAAGTGTTGGGTAATCAGAGAATAAGAAACTCAGAGCGTACAAGGTTAGCACCAATCGACGCGCAAATCAGGCGAGAAAAGCACCTCACAAGGCGGCGACGACACGCCGGGGCTGTCTCTTCGGTGCTCGCCGGCCGTCGGCTGCCGATGCGGCTGAAGCCATTGCGGGAGCCACGCGTCATCCTGAAGAACTCGAAGAAGCCCGAAAGGGCGTCAGAAGAGGGCGCGTCCCAAACAGTTCACATCTCCCCCCCCCCGCCCAACCGAGAGAGAGAGAGAGAGAGAGAGAGAGAGAGAGAGAGAGAGAGAGAGAGAGAGAGAGAGAGAGAGAGAGAGAGAGACCTCAGAGAAGCGCGGCGAGTGGTAGGCGCAGGTCGACATGGCGGCCCGGCAGTCGCCGGCTGCGGCTGGGTGGCGCCGCCACGAGAGGAGAGGAGTGGAGGGAGGGGCGGGGGGTCTTCTGGTTTACTTTCTGTACTAAATCTGGCTTGCTTGATAAGCCTCTCTCTCCTCCGTCTCCCGCCACCGCCCACCGCAGCGGTTCGCGCCATAAAAATGACAGCATTTTTTTTAGGCAAATAAAAATGACAGCAAGGTCTCCCCCTTTCTCCCCGCTGTACCGTCTGACAGGTGGGCCCGGCCTGGTGCCGCCGAGGCATGGGCCTGGGCCGCAATTTTCTGCTGGATCTATTTTCAGGGTGCCTTTTGTAGGAAATTTGTTACTGTTATCAACCACGCTCTGCCAAAGGTAACAATTTCCTTCCCACACTTATTTTTGCATTTAAAAAGGAAATATTATTTCGTGATACTCAACAGCATCAATTTTTTTCGGGTAAACACATCATAACCACGCTGTCACCAGTGGTAATTTTCTTCGCATAATTTTAGAAAGAAATATCAGTTCATGTGCTTTACAAAAATGAAGGAATGTTATTTAGTGACACCCAACAGCAGCGCATTTCTGCCTCGAAAATTAACAGCAGTAGATTTACAGGGCCAATTATCGGAGAGCCAGTGGGAGAATTCCGACATTTACACTAAGTTATGCTCGGATTTTAGCCCTGCTGGTGCTGGTAAAAGAGAAAGAAAGAAGACAAGAAAACCTACACCAAAATTGGGTCATAAGAGCTGAAACGCACGCCCCAAAAAAAAGTTACAGAAAGGACTAAGGACAGCTGCACAAATTACTGCACGAACGACTTGTATCACCAGAAGGTACAAACAACAATTGGGCGGGGGCGATCGATGCTCCGAGATCGCTCTCTAGCTCTTCAAGTCCGCCAGCGCGGTCTTAGTGGCAGCGGAAATCACGGCGTCCGAAGCATTTGGCAGGTAGTAGTATTTCCCTGGCACAGCAAGGAAAGAAGCTGTGTTCATGGAAGGTTATGCAGATAACTAATTTACGGTATGTCGGTGCTTATAGTTAGTGATGAAGATGGCAGGTGTATCTTTTTAAGTGGCGACAAGGTTCCTCGGACTCCACTCATATTACCTTATACCATGAAAATGCGTTAAAAAAATCAAAACAAGAACAGGCATGGTTTCCTACAGGTTTCAGATCGAGTAGTGTAATTATTCTGATGTAGTGTTGAGAATACCTTGGGCAACCCTTGCAATTTCCTTGGCGAATCCCGTAGATACAAACTTGTTCTCGGTATCGATGACGAGAAGCGACATTCCTGCCTTGAATATTTTTGCAGACACATCAAGTATCTCATCCTTGCAAAGAGGAAACAAATTCTTCAGTGCCTTTTGAACACAGCAGGAAACTTCAAAATGATGGCCCAAGGATACATTGTTTGGTGTTAGGATAAGAGTGGTACCTTCAATTCTTGAGTAGATGGTCTTGGTGCGTCTGAAGCAGCGGCAGCTTCTGGGTCATTGGATTTCTTCAGTGATACATTAGCTCTTCCATCGGTGATTGCAACGATCATGATACGCCCAACGTCGCCACTCTTTTCAGCGTTCAATCCCACTCTGACAGCCTTGAAGTAGAATCCACAATGTTATCCAGATTATAATGTCCTGGCATTACAGAAGAATTCAACGCAGTTCTTGGTTCTTACTGTACTCAGGCCATGAGCTAAAGGAGAACCGCCACCGCATGGTAGCTTTTCAAGACGTTTGCGAGCCATTGCAATGGATCTTGATGGTGGAAGTAGAACTTCAGCATAGTCTCCACGGAAGGGAATAATTGCAACCTGAGGGATGCCAAAATGGAAGCTAAAGTTAGTGCACAAACTGTCCATATAACGATGATTACCTGGAGGGGAAGCACAAATGGAGGTGTCTTACAAGGTACGCAGCAAGTAACAAATGCTAATCACTAAAAAAAGATGGCAAATTCTAATGCTAAATTTTCACATTTCAGTAGTACCTGATCTCTGCTTGTGTAACTTTCTGCAAGCAACTTCAATGCTGCACCTTTGGCATTCTGCATGCGGTTCAGAGCCATGCTGCCACTAGCGTCCACAACAAATATGACCTGTCATGAGAATAAGTCCAAACAGAGTTGTGAAGTCTCGTGGTAAGATAAATCTGCTTTGCCACATACATAAAACATGACTGGCCTAATATACATATTCCCATGAAATTGCACAAGCAAATGTGGAGAGAGAGAGCGAGAGAGAGACAGACCAGAGCACCGGCTTTTCGAGCCATTCTCTTGGCTCTCATGTCAGTCTTTTCAACAAAAACTTTTCTTGTCTTGTCAAGACTTTTCTCTCTCCGCAGTTTTTGGTATGGTGCAGCTGCTCGAAGTGTCGCGTCAACAGCTAATCTCCTGACTGGACCCTACAACAGAATGAACTGTTTAGATGAACCAATTTGGTGAGAAAGGGTACCAAGCATAGGAGTGATATTACAAAGGAAGGTGTCTGCTATATCAGTAAAATTAATGGAAAAGACCGGGAGGCATCAGAGGAATTCAAAATGCAATAAAACAGACCTAGATAAGGAGAAGTGCCAAAGCATTATTTGCATAAAGAAACAAACACGAGAATGGATTCAGGAATGTTTGAACAATCAAGTGTTTAGAGTTGCAGTGTTGACGAGGTAAAACTTGAGACCTTTGGAAGCATAGGCTTAATGTATCGGCCCCTGTCTTCTGAGAATATGACATTTTTTGCTCGCCCAGCCTTTCCTTTTTTTCTTTGTGCTTGCTGAGCAAAGAAAAGGAGCTTATCATCTACTAGTCCACCTTCAGCATCAAAAATAAACTCCTCGGGTATCTGGTCATCTTGTTTTTCGTTTTCTTCGTCATCATCCTGTCAGAAAACAACAACTAATGAGCTCTAAGAAACAAATGAATAGGCATCAAGTACGGGTTGCTCAATCATAAAATTCAACCTCCTTTTCCTCCTCATCCTTCTCATCATCTTCCTCCTTCTCATCTTGATCTTCTGCATTATCTTGATTTTGTGGAGGTGGTGGAGGTGGAGGTGGAGGCGGTTGGTTTTGCTGCTCTTGTGGGTTATCAGATATGATAGAACGAGGTAAAATAACTAGCTCTACCTGCAAGAAGATGCCATGTGTGTCAAATATTAAGTAGAACACACTTCAATTTTTTTGACACAGGTGCAAACAGAAATAGCATAGCAAAAGAAAGAAAAAAAATGAGTTATGCCAGCACTAAAATTTCCATGCTACTTTATATTTTATTCTTAACAACCAGACACAGTAAACTTCATTTGGAACAGTCAAGTTAAGAGATGGAAGAAACAGTCAACTGAAATTCCATGGGGTTTGTTGCTTCATTACTTAATGAAGAATCCGCAAGCATAAAAATACTTAACAGCTTTCTTAAGGTCCTCCGCGAAAACTTTTTCACGTCCTTCCATGGCAGCAAGACATTTTGCCACTCGAGCAGCATACAACTCAGCCCGGTGCCCCTGCAACAAATTTCAAGACTCAGAAATTAATATATAAATATGAAAACACATTCATTTTAACTTTCCAACTCAGCATTAACCACAATAAATAAGCATAACTGTCTCAACAAGCAATATGTTGGTGTGATGGACGCCAAACAGGTATAGCTGTGTAAGTGTGTAGCATCTAGATTAGGCCATTAGGGATGACAACGGTGCGGAATCTTTCCGCCAGTTCCACAGAAAAAATGGAAACGTAGAGAAAATATGGAAACAGAAACGGAAACAAACATGGAATGACGTTTCCTTGAGGAACACGTGCGGAAATGAAATTTTCGTATCCAAAGGCGCTGAATTTTCCGTTTACATTTTTCATATATGTAGCCCATTCCAACAGGCAAAAGCCCATATACCTTTGGCCTGGCCCAACCCAACCCTAATCTTAACACACCTAAACTTAATCTCCCAATCATTTCCCTAGTCACTGCCTCATTGGGTCATACGCAGCTGCCTGCCCTCGATCCTCCACCGATGACGGCCCTCATCCCCCCCCCCCCCCCCCCCCCCCCCCCCCCCCCCCCCCCCCCCCAGCGCCCCCCCCCCCCCCCCCCCCCCCCCCCCGAGCGGGAACCATGGTATATATTCAGTCATATTAGTAATTGAACAAGTTTGCTCATTTGCTTGTGTTTTTCTGCATGATTCAAGGGGTCTCTTAGTTTTTTTTTTTCTTTCACATCGAAGGTGTCTCCAAGTTCCAGCAAGCATTCACTTTCATATCCATGTCCGCACCGTATTCGCTCTGTATTCGTTTCCAGCAATATGTATTTCCATATTTGTTTATAGGCTTCCTGTATTCGCCCCACCCCCTCCCTCCCCCCCAAAAAACGAAGGAGTAGAACTAGAATGACATCACTGGTTATGACATATAACCAGTTGACTACACGAGGTTATAACATACCAAATGAGCATAATGAAATAGCCCAGGTGGCATGTTGCAACTGAAGGTAACAACAGGAAATGGGGTCGACTTTACTAAGACAAGGTAAAAATACAATCAGTAACCTTGGCTTTATTGCCAAAAGCTCAAATAGTTTGGAACACTTGAAAATGGGTTGATTAGTCGATCCAGTTACATTTGTTGTACATATATAGAGAAAAGATTCGCCGAAGACCTTGAATAATGGTGTCAAATGTCAAACAAAAGAAGGTATGCATATTTCCAATGATATGATACATACTAGAGTAGCCAATGATGGCTACATATGTTGACTGTTATCTGCAGCTGGTAGTACTGCGCATAATACAAAACAACATTGATTCTACAAACAGTTGGCTCAATGCCTCAAAGTAAGCTCATTGGCTGGAAGAACATCAAGCTTCAACTAGTCAACTAACCTGACAACCACCACGTATAGCTTCCATGACAAGATATTTGAGCTGTTCTGTGCTGATAGCAACATCCTTCAGATATTCTCTTGCCAAAATTATCTGAGTGACCATGTATTATCATTGTGAGACAAGCAGTACATAACACAGATTTTAACTCAAATACTGCCTTGCACTACATATACGCTGTTTTTTACCTTTTTAATCTAGACTTGAGATTTTGCATACTTCAAAACAAATGATAAAAGTTGTAAATAGTGGAAGTCATGTGGTCAATATATGTGCGCATGTCTAATATAAGCACAATTTGTGGGTCCTGTCTATATATGCCAACTGGACGAGTGACATGCATCCTTTGTGTTTCTTGTCTAATATATGCCTACCTTGTTTACTCGACAATATGCGGTTAAAAGAGAGATATGTCCCTTGATTTCACAACTGAAGACAATATTGTCTCATGCGTCAACACATCTTACAATGGTAATTTTATAAAATTCATTATTTCAGACAAACTAAATTGATCTATATGAAATGAAGGAATATATATTAAGTCCAAGTTTAACTAATAGTACATCCACTATAAACGCAAGAGTCCATGCTTTTTAAGTCCAAGCATGTGTTGCGCATGTGCCAGACGTAATTTCTTGCTTCCACGTGACCACTGGTTTCTCCTTTGTAATCACGAGTCTTTGATAGCTATATAATTGTGGACCCCAGACATTTTGTAACTGAGTGATTTAACATATACAATGCTCTTGGAAGGTCTTTTCTACGCAATAAAAAACAAAACTAAATGGAGTTTGCACCCTACTCTGATTTGATAAAACAGGTTGCAAGCTTTGTTAGTTAATGATCTCAGTAACTCGGTTATTCAGTAGTACCTGAGTTTTTGCAACCTCAGTTTCCTCTTCCACCATCTTAAAAACATCTTTGCTACACTCCTGAAATTGGGTTGCAATATTGACGGCTGCCACGCGGTCATCAAAACTCAATGGAAGGTCAGCACTGCGAAATGAAACATTATGATAATGAACAAACCATGAATTTGGTAATAAAAGTAAATAAGCAAGCAATCTTTCAATTCAAGTCTAAAGTACCTTAAATTAATTGCAATACGATCAAGTAAGTGTTCACGTACGGATCCTTCCTCCGGGTTGTACGTAGCAATTAGAAGTGGTTTGCATGGATGACGGAAGCTAATTCCCTCTCTTTCCACAATATTAACTCCTTCAGTCAAGACATTCAGAAGCAGATTGCTTATGCCGTCGTCCAATAGATTTATCTCATCCACATAAAGGACACCTCTGTGAGCTTCAGCAAGAAGACCAGGTTGAAACACAGTAGTCCCTGATCTCACTGATTGTTCAACATCAACAGACCCAATGAGCCTGTCCTCTGTTACACCAAGTGGAATCTGTCATAGGAAACCTGCGGCATTATTAAACTAACAACGATCCGGGAAGATACTATGACACCAAATTGGTGTGCTTTACCTGCACAAAAGGTGCTTTGACAATCTCAGATTTGACATTACCATCAGCATCATACTGCACTTGGTCAGCCAAATGGTCCTCCCATCTACCATAAGAGGAGCTTAATCAAGTAAGCTGATGAAACGTTTAAGAAACAAGAAGAAGCTGAACATCAGATGACGAAATGATCAAAGCGTTTTCAGATATGGCATTGTGAAGACATTACTCTTCTGGAATGTTGGGGTCAGCGTTTGCGATTGAGCCAACGACCACTTCGATTGGCGGAAGCATAGCGTGCAAGCCGCGGGCCATCACCGTCTTTGCCGTCCCGCGCTTCCCGGAGATGGCAATGCCTCCAACCTCGCGGTCAATCGCGCCAAGCAGCAGAGAAGTTTTAATTGCATCCTGGACGACCACATGAAATTCACAAGTTACAACAAAGTTGGGTTCACACAGCAATGCAGGAAACCATGGGAGAAAACTACAGCTTGCAAGTGAATGATTGACTACCATATTTTCGAGCTCCAGAAAGCCTTGCTGAGATTAAATCGTAAAAAGTTGCATGCCATTTTCAGCGAACGCCTCTAAATCATGTAAATTTTGTGCGTGTTGGCTGTTGCCACTTCTACATTGTGGTTGAAATGGCACAAGTTCTCGATTAGAACGGCCTAATGCGCATAACCAGCTCGGGGAAATGCTGCGACCAATCCCGCCGCCCAATCAGTCAATCAGCAGCACCCAGGGCAGCACGAATTGGCCGAAAGAAATCTCCTCACCTGCCCAACGACGGCGGCCAGCGGGAAGTACTCCCGTCCGTACTGCTGCTGCCCCGACGGCGCGGGGCTCGCGGGCGCGGGAACGGCGCCGTTGGTGGAGTCGAGGACCTCGGAGGCCGAGGCGACGGCCGCGAGGCGTGGAGGAGCCTCTCGCCGCCGCAGGGCGCGGGGGGCGAGGGATACCGCGGTGGCGGGAGACGAGGGGAGGCGGCGGGGCGGGAGGTGCGGGAGGGAGGCGGAGAGGGCGGTGGCCATGGCAGCCATGGGGACTGGGGAGTGTCCTCTGTGGGCGTGGGAGCGCTTATCGTTTCTTATCTGGTTTCCCGGGGATCCGCATCGCACGCATCTCGGCCGCGTGGTTCTCGCTCCGGGATCCACGGCCGTCCGATCGGAAACGGCAGGATGTAATAGTCTTTTTTTTTTTTGAGGGTGAAACCGGGAGCTCTTTATTCAACATCAACTCCTCCAGCAAAATCTCAGCAAAATCTGCTGAGAGGCTAGTTACAAGAAAACTTGGTGTGGTATCAAGCCAACACTCTGTAACATCTAAAGTGCTTGCTTGCTTCGCACAGAGATGGGCAGGGACGTTGGCTGCCCTATCGACATGCTAAACTACAAAAGACTTAAACGAAGGAACATGCTCCCCAATTTCAGAAAAGATAGGCGCCACCACTGCACGAGAGATGTGACATGAGTTCCAGAGATTCACAACCTCCAAATTATCAGACTCCAGAACCACTTCTTCATAGCCCCGAAGATGCGCGAAGATGACTCCATCGCTGATAGCAAAAGCTTCAGCTATGAGCGGGTCCGTGACCCCTGGGTATGGTTTGCACCATGCTGCAAGAAAGGATGATCGGGACCGAGCTACTCCCCCTGCCCCTCCCCTCCTTGCATCCATTGCAACACTTCCATCAATGTTTATTTTGATCCATCCCAACTCAGGCGGGCGCCAATCATGGCCGGGCAGGATTCGAGCGTGATCACGAGGCAGCTCAAGAACTGCTAGGGACTCCCGAACCCGCTTCAGAGACTGAATTGGATTGTATGCCTTTTTGTCATGGGTGATATTGTTCCGTGAGGTCCAAATCGTCCACATAACAGTCACTATTGTCGCTCTCTGCGACTCTGAGAATATTTGATCGCACAGGATATCTCTTGACCAGGTCAGAGGGTGCAATACCGGCCTTCTGATGTTCAACCATTTGGGGGCTGCATCACAAAACTGCCTGGCATGAGAACAGTCCAGCAGGGCATGCATCATGTCTTTGTCAGTGTGAAGATAGATTTTGCATGTACTAACCGTAGCAATGTGACGATGTTTAAGAGTTGCTTCTACTGAGAGGATGTCATGTAATACCCTCCACCAGAAGACTCTCACTCTTGGGATGACTTTGAGCTTCCACAACCGAGACCACATCTGTTTGTCTGCCAATGAATATTCGGTAAACGTCCCTTCCTCTAGAGCAGTTTGCTCGTTCCGAGTCGTTAGAGCACGATACGCTGATCTTATAGTGTAGCAACCCGATTTTTCAAGAGCCCATGCCAACGAGTCATCACCTCCTCCTTGCCTCAACGGAATGTTGAGAATAGCATCCGCGTCTGGGGGTATGAAATTTTCGCGAACCACATCGGTCTTCCACTCATTTTACCAAACTCATTTTACTCATCTTTTATTTTTTCTTTTCTCGAATACGCACGAGTATGCGTATCATTCAATAAAGAAGGAGGGGGAGAGCCCCGAAACACCACGGTGTTACAAGATTCGTTACATGGGCGTTGCCCCAGTCCATATGTCGGTCACCCTACCGCTTAGCTAGGTTAACTACTCAAATGATGCACACACCGCTATACCCGCAAAGAAAACGTATAGCTCGCCTTTGAGGAGCCCTGCTCTTCTCCAAACTCGGCCTTCCTTCTCAACTCCACGTAGTGCTGTTGTTGTGGCCGGTTGCACGACGATATCATTTCGATGTTTCCATATCTGCCACATACCCATCTTTTCTGTACTCTTGTCAACCACTGTGGGTTTTTTCCATCTCATTTCGACTCGATGGATGGATCCTGGTTTTGGAGACAAATGTTCCTCTTCTTACAAAGCTCAAGGTGATGCCCTTGTCCATGTGCGAAGATTTCAACACACGTATATAGAAAGAAACAAACGAGGTCACGATGTATATCCTTGGAGGCAATTATCCAACAAGAAGAACCCGTTACGTCCTAAGAGCCATAACTATCGGGAGAAGTCAAGAGAACATGACAATGGAAACATGTTACATCAAGGAGCACTGTCGGTGTAATCGATCGCCATCGGTCCACGCAGACCAACCGTGACATTGTATTATCAGCCTAATCAAAGGGCAATGCGCATCTAAGGTTGCCATACGTCGTGGCACCACCTTTGTTATGGGTGCATTCAAAAGGGCGGCTTGGATGAGACCACACACCATGGGTCAGCGCTGTAGGGGGAGGGGGTGCAGCCTAACAAGCTGAGGGACGCAGGTAGCTCGAGCATGGCCAAGTGGAATGGCCTCGCACGTTGTCGGATCACGGGTTCCGGCAAAACCCTTAAGGTTCGAACACAGGGGTGCGCGCGAAGATATCCCCCCCATCGATCCACGTCCTAACTTAGCCTTGATCTCACGAACTAACTCAACGAACTCGCAACACAAGGACACAGGATTTATACTGGTTCGGGCCACCGTTGTGGTGTAATACCCTACTCCAGTGTGGTGGTGGATTGCCTCTTGGGTTGAGGATGAACAGTACAAGGGGAAGAACAGCCTCCTGAGGTTAAGGTGTTCTTGTGTGTGTGAGGATGCGGTCTAGGGTTTTGTTCTTGACCCCTCTCCTCTTGTCTTCTTCTTCTCCCTAGCTACGGTGGTGGCTAGTTATATTTATAGAGGCCCTGGTCCTCTCCCCAAATATTGAGCGGGAAGGGAGCCAACAATGGCCAATTTGAAAGGGGACAACTAGTACAAGCTATCCTGACAAAAGCAGTCTTCGCCTGCCAAAGGCTCTGGTGGTGACGCCGTCTTGGGCTCCACGGTGACCTCCGTCTTGCCGTCCTTCCGGTCTTGGTCTCGTTGCACCAATATGGAAACCTTTGCTTGATGCCTCGGTACTCCGCGCCTGCGCCTGCCCCCTTAGCACCAAAGAGGAAACAAGGACGCTGCGCGCGCTGGCGCCCGCCTGGTCTCGATCGTCATGGCTTACGTCACGAGAACCTTGCGAGGTTTGCCTGGCCTTGAACTTTCCGCCCCTCACGAGCCAGCCTGGTGAGGCCGCTCCTGAGGAGGTCTTGTGTCATCCGCCTCGCGAGGCTTGGCCCCTCGCGAGGGTCTTGATTCCTCGTTGATGAAGATGGGTCGTACAGGCCTGCCAGCAAAGCCACGCCGTGGGCCGCAGGCAGGCAAGTCTGGGGACCCTGTTCCCAGAACGCCGACAGTAGGCCCCGGGCCCAAGGCGCGCTCGGGCTTGGCTTCGAGGCGAAGCCAAGGGTCAAGTGCGGAGCGCCGCGGGCCCCAATAGCCTGCGGCCTCGGTTGACGCGTGGCGGTTGATTGGACGTGGGCGTCTCCGCTTTCCCACGCTGCCTCGGCAACTGCCCGACTGTTAAAAGGCTGGCGTAGACAGCGTTCGCCTTCACTGTTTCCTTTCGCCTTGCTCAGATCCACTTTCTTACTCTCCGCTTCTGAAATCTTCAGATCCGCTCCCATCCTTTCCTGCATCGGCGACCAATGGCGCCCCGGAGGGTCAAGCCCGCCTCATCCCCGGTGCCGTCTGCGGCGAAGGCTTGGTATGAACCTGCCCTCGACTCGCCCAACGTCTCGTAGAAAAACCTCGCCGCCATGCGCCTGCTGTCGGCGGGGGAGAGTAATGAAAGGGGGAAGACGGAGCTCCGGGTTGCCTCCGACGTGCCGGAGCCCGAGGGGAGCGCGTTCTTCCCCTTCTTC
This sequence comes from Triticum urartu, assembly GCF_003073215.2. Classification (NCBI taxonomy): domain Eukaryota; kingdom Viridiplantae; phylum Streptophyta; class Magnoliopsida; order Poales; family Poaceae; genus Triticum; species Triticum urartu. Next base: position 617,126,287 of record NC_053026.1, on the reverse strand, counting down.
ACGAGCAGCATTGCCGCCGGGTTGGTTCCTCCCTTCTCCGATTTCTTCTATGAGGTCCTCGACCACTACGGGCTGCAGGCGCTGCATCTCCATCCCAACTCCGTCCTTCTCTTGTCCATCTTCGCCTACTATTGTGAGGCGTATTTGGGCGTGATGTCGTCTGTGGCCCTACTGCGCCACTTCTTCTTCCTCCGTGCCAGCGAGGGCCATATCTCCGGGTGCGCCAATTTCATCGCGGCCGGCAAGGCCAACTCGATCTCAACCACCGGGAAGAAGGCCGACAATCTCAGGGCTAAATGGGTCATGATGAGTGCCAAGCGTGTCCACCCGCGCTTGGTGGTGCCGACGGAGAAGCCCCAGGCCGACAAGGTGTGGTCCTGCGCAAAGCTCACCGACGAGCGGGCGACGTTGGTACTGGAGCAGATGAAGTCCGACCTGAAGCCTGGCAATGCGAAGGCGGCGAGAATTACAGGGGCCATGCTCCTGAGGGAGTTCCTAGCGCTACGCGTGGCTCCGCTCCAGGCCCGCTCGCATCCCTTGTGGGAACTCGGGGATGAAGAGGACAAGGTTTGCTTGAGCTCGGAGGCCTTGTCCGATGAGGAGCTGACCGCAGCTCTCTGCCTCCTGGTTGGGGACGATCATGAGTATCCTCCGAATGTCTTTACTCCCTTGTTCTTCCACAAGGACAGTGCGCTGATCGTGGCCTCCAAGCCGACCTTTGACGGGCGTGGACTGGTGCCGCCTGTGCTCACCGGGGCCCGAACGATGCCAGCGCCGGTGGAGCTGTTTTCTGATGTGTCCCGCAGGGAGGGAGAAGAGGAGGAGGAAGACTCAGAGGTGACCCCTGAAGGGATGGGGGAGACCTCCCCCTGAGTAAGGCTGACATCCTCCACGCCTTCCCCGACGATGATGAGGCTGACGCTTCCCCGGAAAAGGAGGGACTGGCCGTGATCCCGATGAGGAGTCGGTCGGCGCTGATCCCCCGAGGTTCTGCTGCTGCTCCACCGCTGGCTGGGGCCGCCTCTGGTTCAACTGCTACTCCTGCTTCAGCTTCGGGGGCCGGTGCACCCATGCCTCGAGCCACGACGCTCTCCGGCTTCAAGCTCACCAAGCGGAAGGTGGACTATGTTGCCGTAGACCAGTAAGTGCCCCGCCTCGTCTTGTTCCTGTTGTCGATGCTCGTTTCCAACTCTCTTTCCCTGTTGCGTAACCAGGCTGTCATCTGCGGTGAAGAGGAGGAGGGAGAGCAGGGTGGTGCCACTTGATTCCGTGCCGCCTCCTGCGACCGCGCCCCTCTCCATGAGCAAAGGTGGGGGTGGTGCTCATGCTTCTCCAGTCCGGTCGTCCTCACGAGACCCGGTGGAGCACCCTCGGGAGGAGTCATCCCCCGAAGCGCCGCAGGCTCAGGAGGTGCCGGTGTCTGGCACGGCTGGAGATGTTCCAAAAGCTCAGGAGGCCTTGATCTCCCAGGCTCTGGTGACAACGTCGCCCCCTTCTCTAGCTGCGCCCCTGGCCCCAGGTTCTTTTGCTTCCTCAGCCGTCTTGGAGCGCGCCCTCTCGGAGATGGCCTGGCTATGGGAAGATCTCCAGGGCACAGACTCGCGCCTGGTGGCCGAGCGCTTGGAGCTGGTCTCTGGCTGGCTTCACTCCGACTCGATGGTTCGAGCGTCACTGGGCCAGGCCGCGGCGGCCTCCGAGAAGGAGAAGCAGACCTGTTGGGGATATTACTACTGCAGGTAAACTGGCCTTATGTAGCCGAGTTGACTCTTTGAAGATTAGAAGCCCATGAAGATGTAAAGATGATGGCGCTTTACGGAGGGCCCAAAGGCGAGTTATAGTCTGTAAATGTAAACCGGCCTAGTCATGTAACTTGTATAGTAAGATAGAAAGAGAGAGGCCGAACCGGATACGTTTATGATCCGGCTTCGGGACTCTGTAGCCCGACGGGCGTCAACCTATGTATATAAAGGGACGACCCGGCTGCGGTTTAGGGACAGACAACAACAACTCGAGAGCCAGACAAAGCGGATTCGCTCCCTGGCCTTCGAAACCCTAGCAATACCAATCACAACTAGACGTAGGCTTTTACCTTCATCGAAGGGGCTGAACTAGTATAAACTCCCGTGTCCCCTTGTCCGGTTTAACCCCTTTAAGCTAACCCGTTGCGATGGCTCCACGACTAAGTCCTTTCACGAGGACATCTGCCGTCACAAACGCACGATGGTTTTGATTTCTTGAAGGGCAGCTTCGATGGACTCAAGGGATACGCTGTGGGCCGGATGACGAAGAGTCGCCGCGGCAAGCTCTACATCGACAACGCAGGATGGGGTCCGGAGGCCGATTCAATCGAATACGGGTAGCGGGTCCCCTTTGGTGGGATTCACGTCTTCATCGGCAAGATCGGCGAACCGGCCCCTGAGCCGGACATCTGCACCAACATCATCGAAACGGCTCGGCATGCAAGTTCTTCGCCAGTACAGCCCGAGGCAAGGCATGTTTTCGTAGGTGTCGTCCATGGATCGGGGTACGAGGACGGACCGGTGTCTGATGGAGAAACCTTAGTCTGCTCTGATGACGAGTCTTCTGGAGAAACCGAATCGCTTTACCAGTTGCAGGACGGCCAGATTGAGGGAGGATCCAAGGGCAACAGTATTCCGGATTCCCCTGGTCTGCCAAACCGGGCCGCCATCTTCATGGCTGGCACACAATCGGCGCCTCATTCATCTACTGCCGCAGCAATGCTCTCCGGTTCAACGACGGCCACACCAGCAGGGGCAGGAAGCTCGGCGCCACCTCCGGCCCAAGTCTTGTCTGATTTGTTCGACGCTCTGGCAACATTGATGTCCGCGGAGGTGGACGCAGTAGCCAGGGATCAGCACGATGCAGAGATTGTAAAAGTGAAAGATCAGATAGCCCAGGCTAAAGCGGACCTAGCAGAAGAGAACGCCAGGATGGCTACGGAGCGGGCCGAGTTGGAAGCACAGGCTTACCGGATTAGACTGGATCAGAATGCTTCATAGGAAGTCATGAGAAGAAGGTACCGATCACTTCTCCCGTCGGTTTATGAGCCGCAGAATCTTTTCAACACGCCAGGTGCAGGAGCTGGTAACCAACCCACGCTAAACCGGGCGGGGGCGCCGGGAGCAGGAGCGCAGGTTCAGCCGCACACGACGGACCTGCCTCGCCAGAACAACGTTGTACCATCAACGCCGCCCGGGCATTATTCCAACCCGTTGGACAACATTGTGGCCGCCGCTTCACGCCTAGCGGCCCTCCCAACCGACGGCGAGTCACCAATTGCAGTGGAAGCGCGTCGGGCCAGGGATCTCCTTCAGACAGCACTAAATCAACAGCAAGCATATTCACACAGCCGTGAGAGAATTCATTCCACTCCCCGTCCAAGCCGGAGTTATAGCAGACATGTGGAGGACGAACCGGCTGTTGGAAATATGCCCTAGAGGCAATAATAAATTAGTTATTATTATATTTCCTTGTTCATGATAATTGTCTTTATTCATGCTATAACTGTATTATCCGGAAATCGTAATACACGTGTGAATACATAGACCATAATATGTCCCTAGTAAGCCTCTAGTTGACTAGCTCGTTGATCAAATAGATGGTTACGGTTTCCTAACCATGGACATTGGATGTCGTTGATAACGGGATCACATCATTAGGAGAATGATGTGATGGACAAGACCCAATCCTAAGCCTAGCACAAAGATCGTACAGTTCGTATGCTAAAGCTTTTCTAATGTCAAGTATCATTTCCTTAGACCATGAGATTGTGCAACTCCCGGATACCGTAGGAGTGCTTTGGGTGTATCAAACGTCACAACGTAACTGGGTGACTATAAAGGTGCATTACAGGTATCTCTGAAAGTGTCTGTTGGGTTGGCACGAATCGAGACTGGGATTTGTCACTCCGTGTAAACACGGAGAGGTATCTCTGGGCCCACTCGGTAGGACATCATCATATGCGCAATGTGACCAAGGAGTTGATCACGGGATGATGTGTTATGGAACGAGTAAAGAGACTTGCCGGTAACGAGATTGAACAAGGTATAAGGATACCGACGATCGAATCTCGGGCAAGTAACATACCGCTAGACAAAGGGAATTGTATACGGGATTGATTAAGTCCTTGACATCGTGGTTCATCCGATGAGAACATCGTGGAACATGTGGGAGCCATCATGGGTATCCAGATCCCGCTGTTGGTTATTGACCGGAGAACGTCTCGGTCATGTCTGCATGCTTCCCGAACCCGTAGGGTCTACACACTTAAGGTTCGGTGACGCTAGGGTTATAGAGATATTAGTATGCGGTAACCCGAAAGTTGTTCGGAGTCTCGGATGAGATCCCGGACGTCACGAGGAGTTCCGGAATGGTCCGGAGGTAAAGAATTATATATAGGAAGTGCTATTTCGGCCATCGGGACAAGTTTCGGGGTCATCGGTATTGTACCGGGACCACCGGAAGGGTCCCGGGGGCCCACCGGGTGGGGCCACCCCCGGGGGGCCACATGGGCTGTAGGGTGTGTGCCTTGGCCTATATGGGCCAAGGGCACCAGCCCCAAGAGGCCCATGCGCCAAGAGATGGGAAAAGAGGAGAGTCCTAAAAGGGGAAGGCACCTCCGAGGTGCCTTGGGGAGGATGGACTCCTCCCCACCCTTGGCCGCACCCTTCCTTGGAGGAAGGGGCAAGGGCTGCGCCTCCCCCTCTCCCTTGGCCCTATATATAGTGGGGAAAAGGAGGAGCAAACTAATCTAAGGCCTGGCGCCTCCCTCTCCCTCCCGTGACACATCTACCTCCTCCCGCAGCGCTTAACGAAGCCCTGTTGGAATCCCGCTACTTCCACCACGCCGTCGTGCTGCTGGATCTCCATCAACCTCTCCCTCCTCCTTGCTGGATCAAGGCATGGGAGACGTCTCCCTTCCGTACGTGTGTTGAACGCGGAGCTGCCGTCCGTTCGGCGCTAGGATCATCGGTGATTTGAATCACGACGAGTACGACTCCATCAACCCCGTTCTCTTGAACGCTTCCGCTTAGCGATCTACAAGGGTATGTAGATGCACTCTCCTTCCCCTCGTTGCTAGTCTCTCCATAGATTGATCTTGGTGATGCGTAGAAAATTTTGAATTTCTGCTACGTTACCCAACAGTGGCATCTGAGCTAGGTCTATTGCGTAGATTCTATGCACGAGTAGAACACAAAGAAGTTGTGGGCGTTGATTTTGTTCAATATGCTTGCCGTTACTAGTCTTATCTTGATTCGGCGGCATCGTGGGATGAAGCGGCCCGGACCAACCTTACACGTACTCTTACGTGAGACAGGTTCCACCGACTGACATGCACTAGTTGCATAAGGTGGCTAGCGGGTGTCTGTCTCTCCTACTTTAGTCGGATCGGATTCGATGAAAAGGGTCCTTATGAAGGGTAAATAGAAATTGGCATATCATGTTGTGGTTTTGCGTAGGTAAGAAACGTTCTTGCTAGAAACCCATAGCATCCACGTAAAACATGCAAACAACAATTAGAGGACGTCTAACTTGTTTTTGCAGGGTATGCTATGTGATGTGATATGGCCAAAAGGATGTGATGAATGATATATGTGATGTATGAGATTGATCATGTTCTTGTCAAAGGAATTACAACTTCAAGAAGACACGATGATGGAGATCATGATGATGGAGATCATGGTGTCATACCGGTGACAAGATGATCATGGAGCCCCAAGATGGAGATCAAAGGAGCTATATGATATTGGCCATATCATGTCACTATTATTTGATTGCATATGATGTTTATCATGTTATGCATCTTGTTTACTTAGTACGATGGTAGTAAATAAGATGATCCCTCATTAAAATTTCAAGAAGTGTTCTCCCCTAACTGTGCACCGTTGCTACAGTTCGTCGCTTCGAAGCATCACGTGTTAATCGGGTGTGATAGATCCTTTCGTTCACATACAACGGGTGTAAGAAGTTTTACACATGCAAAAACACTTAGGGTTAACTTGACGAGCCTAAGCATGTGAAGACATGGCCTCGGAACACAGAGACCGAAAGGTCGAACACGAGTCGTATGGAAGATACGATCAACATGAAGATGTTCACCGACGTTGACTAGTCCGTCTCACGTGTTAATCGGACACGGCCTAGCTCACTCGGATCGTGTAATACTTAGATGACTAGAGGGATGTCTAATCTAAGTGGGAGTTCATAAGATGAACTTAATTATTCTGAACATAGTCAAAAGGATTTTGCAAATTATGTCGTAGCTCGCGCTTCAGTTCTACTGTTTAATTATGTTCCTAGAGAAAAAATTAGTTGAAAGTTGATAGTAGCAATTATGCGGACTAGGTCCGTAAACTGAGGATTGTCCTCATTGCTTCATAGAAGGCTGATGTCCTTAATGCACCGCTCAGTGTGCTGAACCTCGAACGTCGTCTGTGGATGTTGCGAACATCTGACATACACGTTTTGATAACTATGTGATAGTTCAGTTAAATGGTTTAGAATTGAGGCACCAAAGATGTTTTTGAAACGTCGCGAAACATATGAGATGTTTCCGAGGGCTGAAATTGGGATTTCAGGCTCGTGCCCACGTCAAGAGGTATAAGACCTTCGACGGTTCTTCTAGCCTACATACTAAGGGAGAAAAGCTCAATTATTGAGCTTGTGATCAGATTGTCTGAGTACAACAATCACTTGAATCAAGTGGGAGTTGATCTTCCAGATAAGATAGTGATGTTTCTCCGAAGTCATTACCACCAAGCTGCTAGAGCTTCGTGATGAACTATAATATATCAGGGACATATATGATGATCCTTGAGATATTCGCGATGTTTGACACCACAAAAGTAGAAATCAAGAAGGAGCATCAATTGTTGATGGTTGGTGAAACCACTAGTTTCAAGAAGGGCAAGGGCAAGAAGGGATACTTCATGAAACAGCAATTCAGCTGCTGCTCTAGTGAAGAAACCCAAGGTTGAACCCAAACCCGAGACTAAGTGCTTCTGTAATAAGGGGAACAGCCACTGGAGCAGAATTACCCTAGATACTTGGTAGATTAGAAGGCTGGCAAGGTCGATAGAAGTATATTGGATATACATTATGTTAATGTGTACTTTACTAGTACTCCTAGTAGCACCAGGGTATTAGATACCGGTTCGGTTGCTAAGTGTTAGTAACTCGAAATAAAAGCTACGGAATAAACGGAGACTAGCTAAAGGTGAGCTGATGATATGTGTTGGAAGTGTTTCCAATGTTGATATGATCAAGCATCGCACGCTCCCTCTACCATCAAGATTGGTGTTTGCGTTGAGCATAGACACGATTGGATTATGTCTATCGCAATACGGTTATTCATTTAAGGAGAATAATGGTTACTCTGTTTATTTGAATAATACCTTCAATGGTCTTACACCTAAAATGAATGGTTTGTTGAAATCTCGATCGTAGTGATACACATGTTCATGCCAAAAGATAGTAATGATAGTACCACCTACTTGTGGCACTGCCACGTAAGTCATATCGGTATAAAACGCATGAAGAAGCTCCATGTTGATGTATCTTTGGGCTCACTCGTTTTTGAAAAGTTTGAGGCATGCGAACCATGTCTATTGGTGTATATGCATGAAGAAACTCCATGCAAATGGAGCGTTTGGACTCACTTGATTTTGAATCACTTGAGACATGCAAATCATACCACATGGGCAAGATGACTGAAAGCCTCGTTTTCAGTAAAATGGAACTAGCAAGCAACTTGTTGGAAGTAATACATTTTGATGTGTGCAGTCCAATGAGTGCTGAGGCATGTAGTGGATATCGTTATGTTCTTACTTCACAGATGACTTGAGTAGACGTTGAGTATATTTACTTGATGAATCACGAGTCTGAATTATTGAAAGGTTCAAGTAATTTCAGTGTGAAGTTCAAAGATCGTCGTGATAAGAGGATAAAAATATCTATGATATGATCATAGAGATGAATATCTGAATTACGAGTTTGGCACAGAATTAAGACATTGTGGAAATTGTTTCACAACTGATACAGCCTGGAACACCATAGTGTGATGGTGTGTCCGAACATCATAACTGCACCCTATTGGATATGATGCATACCATGATGTCTCTTATCGAATTACCACGATAGTTTATGGGTTAGGCATTAGAGACAACCACATTCACTTTAAAAGGGGCACCACGTAATTCCGATGATATGACACCGTATGAACTATGGTTTAGAGAAACCTAAGCTGTCATTTCTTAAAAGTTTGGGGCTGCGACGCTTATGTGAAAAAGTTTCAGGCTGATAAGCTCGAACCCAAAGCGGATAAATGCATCTTCATAGGACACCCAAAACAGTTGGGTATACCTCCTGTCTCAGATCCGAAAGCAATAAGGGATTGTTTCTAGAATCGGGTCCTTTCTCGAGGAAAAGTTTCTCTCGAAAGAATTGAGTGGGAGGATGGTGGAGACTTGATGAGGTTATTGAACCGTCTCTTCAACTAGTGTGTGGCAGAGCACAAAGAGTTGTTCCTGTGGCACCTACACCAATTGAAGTGGAAGCTTATGATATTGATCATGAGACTTCAGATCAAGTCACTCCCAAACCTCGTGGGATGACAAGGATGCATACTACTTCAGAGTAGTACGTAATCCTGTCTTGGAAGTCATGTTGCTAGACAACAATGAACCTACGAGCTATGGAGAAGCGATGGTGGGCCCGGATTCCGATAAATGGCTCGAGGCCATATAATCCGAGAGAGGATCCATGTATGAAAACAAAGTGTAGACTTTGGAAGAACTACTTGATGGTCGTAAGGCTGTTGAGTACAGATGGATTTTAAAAGGAATACGGACAATGATGGTAAATGTCACCATTAAGAAAGCTCGACTTGTCGTTAAGATGTTTTATGACAAGTTCAAGGAGTTGACTACGGTGAGATTTTCTCACTCGTAGCATTGCTAAGAGTCTGTTAGAATTATGTTAGCGATCACTGCATTATTTATGAAATCTTGCAGATAGGATGTCAAAACATAGTTTCCTCGACTATTTTCTGAGGAAAGGTTGTATGTGATACAACCGAAAGGTTTTGTCAATCCTGAAAAGATGCTAATAAGTATGCAAAGCTCCAGCTATCCTTCTGAGGACTGGAGTAAGCATCTCGGAGTTGGAATGTATGCTTTGATGAGATGATCAAAGATTTTGGGTTTATATAAAGTTTATGAGAAACTTGTATTTCCAAAGAAGTGAGTGGGAGCACTATAGAATTTCTGATGAGTATATGTTGTTGACACATTGTTGATCAGAAATGATGTAGAATTTCTGGAAAGCATATAGGGTTATTTGGAAAGTGTTTTCAATGGAAAGCCTGGATTAAGCTACTTGAACATTGAGCATCAAGATCTATAAGGATAGATCAAAACGCTTAATAGTACTTTCAAATGAGCACATGCCTTGACGTGATCTTGAAGGTGTTCAAGATGGATCAGTCAAAGAAGGAGTTCTTGCCTGAGTTGTAAGGTATGAAGTTAAGACTTAAAGCTCGACCGTGGCAGAATAGAGAGAAAGGACGAAGGTCGTCCCCTATGCTTAAGACATAGGCTCTACAGTATGCTATGCTGTGTACCGCACCTGAAGTGTGCCTTGCCATGAGTTAGTCAAGGGGTACAAGAGTGATCCATGAATGGATCACAGGACAGCGGTCAAAGTTATCCTTAGTAACTAGTGGACTAAGGAATTTTCTCGATTATGGAGGTGGTAAAAGAGTTTGTCGTAAAGGGTTACGTCGATGCAAGCTTAACACCTATCCGGATAGCTCTGAGTAGAGATGCCGGATATGTATAATGGAGCAACAATTTGGAATAGCTCCAAGTAGAACAGTTATTTGGAATAGCTCCAAATAGAGCGTGGTAGCTACATCTAGGAGATGACATAGAGATTTGTAAAGCACACACGGATCTGAAAGGTTCGGACCCGTTGACTAAAACCTCTCTCACAAGCAACATGATCAAACCTAAAACTCATTGAGTGTTAATCACATAGTGATGTGAACTAGAATACTGACTCTAGTAAACTCTTGGGTGTTAGTCACATGGCGATGTGACCTGTGAGTGTTAATCACATGGCGATGTGAACTAGATTATTGACTCTAGTGCAAGTGGGAGACTGTTGGAAATATGCCCTAGAGGCAATAATAAATTAGTTATTATTATATTTCCTTGTTCATGATAATTGTCTTTATTCATGCTATAACTGTATTATCCGGAAATCGTAATACACGTGTGAATACATAGACCATAATATGTCCCTAGTAAGCCTCTAGTTGACTAGCTCGTTGATCAAATAGATGGTTACGGTTTCCTAACCATGGACATTGGATTTCGTTGATAACGGGATCACATCATTAGGAGAATGATGTGATGGACAAGACCCAATCCTAAGCCTAGCACAAAGATCGTACAGTTCGTATGCTAAAGCTTTTCTAATGTCAAGTATCATTTCCTTAGACCATGAGATTGTGCAACTCCCGGATACCGTAGGAGTGCTTTGGGTGTATCAAACGTCACAACGTAACTGGGTGACTATAAAGGTGCATTACAGGTATCTCTGAAAGTGTCTGTTGGGTTGGCACGAATCGAGACTGGGATTTGTCACTCCGTGTAAACGGAGAGGTATCTCTGGGCCCACTCGGTAGGACATCATCATTATGCGCAATGTGACCAAGGAGTTGATCACGGGATGATGTGTTACGGAACGAGTAAAGAGACTTGCCGGTAACGAGATTGAACAAGGTATAGGATACCGACGATCGAATCTCGGGCAAGTAACATACCGCTAGACAAAGGGAATTGTATACGGAATTGATTAAGTCCTTGACATCGTGGTTCATCCGATGAGATCATCGTGGAACATGTGGGAGCCAACATGGGTATCCAGATCCCGCTGTTGGTTATTGACCGGAGAACGTCTCGGTCATGTCTGCATGTCTCCCGAACCCGTAGGGTCTACACACTTAAGGTTCGGTGACGCTAGGGTTATAGAGATATTAGTATGCGGTAACCCGAAAGTTGTTCGGAGTCCCGGATGAGATCCCGGACGTCACGAGGAGTTCCGGAATGGTCCGGAGGTAAAGAATTATATATAGGAAGTGCTATTTCGGCCATCGGGACAAGTTTCGGGGTCACCGGTATTGTACCGGGACCACCGGAAGGGTCCCGGGGGTCCACCGGGTGGGGCCACCTGCCCCGGGGGGCCACATGGGCTGTAGGGGGTGCTGCCTTGGCCTATATGGGCCAAGGGCACCAGCCCCAAGAGGCCCATGCGCCAAGAGATGGGAAAAGAGGAGAGTCCTAAAAGGGGAAGGCACCTCCGAGGTGCCTTGGGGAGGATGGACTCCTCCCCACCCTTGGCCGCACCCTTCCTTGGAGGAAGGGGCAAGGGCTGCGCCTCCCCCTCTCCCTTGGCCCTATATATAGTGGGGAAAAGGAGGAGCAAACTAATCTAAGGCCTGGCACCTCCCTCTCCCTCCCGTGACACATCTACCTCCTCCCGCAGCGCTTAACGAAGCCCTGTTGGAATCCCGCTACTTCCACCACGCCGTCGTGCTGCTGGATCTCCATCAACCTCTCCCTCCTCCTTGCTGGATCAAGGCATGGGAGACGTCTCCCTTCCGTACGTGTGTTGAACGCGGAGGTGCCGTCCGTTCGGCGCTAGGATCATCGGTGATTTGAATCACGACGAGTACGACTCCATCAACCCCGTTCTCTTGAATGCTTCCGCTTAGCGATCTACAAGGGTATGTAGATGCACTCTCCTTCCCGTCGTTGCTAGTCTCTCCATAGATTGATCTTGGTGATGCGTAGAAAATTTTGAATTTCTGCTACGTTACCCAACACCGGCCGTGTCCAGTAGTGCACATCGCCGAAATTCGCCATGAGGGAACAACCCATCTGGGGGAGGTGCTAATGCGCGAGATGTTATGGACCATGGCCGCGCACGTCGAGAGGCCGAGTTGACAGCTCGACACGGAGCACGACAGCATACTCCGGTTCACCCCACCGCCTCCGTGGAGCCAGGGGCGATGTTCAGTTCCTTAGGGGTACCGTGTTTAACTCCCGCTTTGCGTAATGTGCGACTACCCAAGGATTTCAAGGGACCTCGTAAGGTACCAAATTCCACCGCCGATTTGCACCCAGAGGCGTGGGTGGAGAGCTATGTGATGGCAATGGAGATGTTAGATGTCGATGAGGCGGTGTGTGCTAAATATTTCACCATGATGTTGGAAGGAACATGTCGCACTTGGTTGAAGAGCTTGCCGACCAACTCTGTTGGATCATGGGCCGAACTGAAGCACCAGTTTATCCAGAACTTCAAGGATACGTGTAAGTAGCCAATGTCAATTGTAGATCTGGCCGCTTGTGTCCAAGAGGAAGGGGAGTCCACGACCCATTGGGTCAAACGGGTCTCGGCGATTTTGCATTCATCAGATCGTATCAATGCAGACACCGCAGTGTTAACGTTAGAGGGCAATTGCCGTTTCAAACCGTTGAAACAGAAGTTGGGAAGGCTCAAACGTCACTGCAACGACATGTCAACACTCATGGCCGCTTTGGTTAAATATGCCGATTCAGATAATACCAAGGATTCGTATTCAGAGGAGGACAAACCGGAGAAGGGTAAGAAGAACGACAATGCTAAAGGCCAACAACATAATCCGGCGGGCCATGGAAACACTGGTAAGCGCAAGGCCAACAGTAGTTTGGACTTTGTCGCAAATACCAATGCGCAGGAGAATGGCCAGCACCGTAAAGGCAAGCAGCCCCAGGGGGGTGGAGGTCCAGGCAACAATTTGGAGCGTTTGTTAAATCAGCCCTGTCCAAAGCATGGATCGAAGGAGAAACCGGCATCACATCTCTGGAAAGATTGTTATATCATGCGGGATTTCAAGAATTCCAATATGTTCCAATATGACAGCGGCCCGCCCGGCAGTTCAGGAGGAGGTTTCCACGGGATGGGTTACGGAGGTGGTGGTTCCGGTTCAGGGTTTCCAGGCAATCAAACCGGACACGTCAATCAAGGACACCAAGGCAACCAGGGAGGTTACAACCATCAAGGGAGTCAGCAGCAGCAGCAGTAGTCGGGTTATCAGAGCAATCCCAAATAGCTGAACAACGGGCAATATCATGTCTTCACTACTAGTTTGTGCAAACGTGATCAGAAGCTTCACAAAAGGGCAGTCAACTCTGTTGAGCCGGTAGTACCTCAGTATTTATGTTGGTCGGAGCAACCTATTTTGTGGAGTAGAGAGAATCACCCGCCCCGGGTTGATAATCCAGGTCATTTGGCCTTGGTGGTAGCCCCTCAAGTTGGGGGATACAAGTTCACTAAAGTGCTCATGGATGGGGGAAGTAGTATCAATATTTTGTATTATGATACATTCCGCCGTATGGGGTTGACAGATAAGGATCTTAAACCATCGAATACGGTATTTCATGGTGTGGTGCCTGGTAAGTCTGCATATCCTGTTGGTAAGATAGCTTTGGAGGTAGCTTTTGGAGATGACTACGATTCAAGGTCAGAAACATTGACATTTGAGGTGGTGAAGATCAAAAGTCCGTACCACGCCTTGTTTGGGCGGCCGGTTTATGCTAAGTTTTGTTGGGTAACGTAGCATAAATTCAAAATTTTCCTACGTGTCACCAAGATCTATCTATGGAGAGCCAGCAACGAGGGGAAGGAGAGTGCATCTACATACCCTTGTAGATCGCTAAGAGGAAGCGTTCAAGAGAACGGGGTTGATGGAGTCGTACTCGTCGTGATCCAAATCACCGGAGATCCTAGTGCCGAACGGACGGCACCTCCGCGTTCAACACACGTACAGCCCGGTGACGTCTCCCATGCCTTGATCCAGCAAGGAGAGAGGGAGAGGTTGAGGAAGACTCCATCCAGCAGCAGCACAACGGCGTGGTGGTGGTGGAGGAGTGTGGCAATCCTGCAGGGCTTCGCCAAGCACCACGGGATATGAGGAGAAAGAGAGGGAGGGCTGCACCAACGAGAGAGATCTAACCGCGTTCAATGGGCAGGCCCTAGGCCTCACTATATATAGGGGAGAGGGAGGAGGGTGCGCCCCCTCTAGGGTTCCCACCCCTAGGGGGGGGCAGCCCTAGATGGGAAAGGGGAGGCGGCCAAGAGGGGGAGAGGGGGGGCGCCCCCTAGGGTGGGCCTTAGGCCCATCTGAGCCTAGGGTTTCCCCTTCTCCTCCTTTGCTGCGCCTTGGGCCTTGTGGGAGGTGCACCAGCCCACTCAGGGGCTGGTCCCTCACCACTCTTGGCCCATGCAAACCTCCGGGGTTGGTGGCCCCACTTGGTGGACCCCCGGGACCCTCCCGGTGGTCCCGGTATGTTACCGATAAAACCCGAAACCTTTCCGGTGACCAAAATAGGACTTCCCATATATAAATCTTTACCTCCGGACCATTCCGGAGCTCCTCGTGACATCCGGGATCTCATCCGGGACTCCGAACAACATTCGGTAACCACATACAAACTTCCTTTATAACCCTAGCGTCATCGAACCTTAAGTGTGTAGACCCTACGGGTTCGGGAGACATGCAGACATGACCGAGACGTTCTCCGGTCAATAACCAACAGCGGGATCTGGATACCCATGTTGGCTCCCACATATTCCACGATGATCTCATCGGATGAACCACGATGTCAAGGACTTAATCAATCCCGTATACAATTCCCTTTGTCTATCGGTACGATACTTGCCCGAGATTCGATCGTCGGTATCCCGATACCTTGTTCAATCTCGTTACTGGCAAGTCTCTTTACTCGTTCCGTAACACATCATCCCGTGATCAACTCCTTGGTCACATTGTGCACATTATGATGATGTCCTACCGAGTGGGCCCAGAGATACCTCTCCGTCACACGGAGTGACAAATCCCAGTCTCGATTCGTGCCAAACCAACAGACACTTTCGGAGATACCCGTAGTGTACCTTTATAGTCACCCAGTTACGTTGTGACGTTTGGCACACCCAAAGAACTCCTACGGTATCTGGGAGTTGCACAATCTCATGGTCTAAGGAAATGATACTTGACACTAGAAAAGCTTTAGCATACGAACTACACGATCTAGTGCTATGCTTAGGATTGTGTCTTGTCCATCACATCATTCTCCTAATGATGTGATCCCGTTATCAATGACATCCAATGTCCATGGTCAGGAAACCATAACCATCTATTGATCAACGAGCTAGTCAACTAGAGGCTTACTAGGGACATGGTGTTGTCTATGTATCCACACATGTATCTGAGTTTCCTATCAATACAATTCTAGCATGGATAATAAACGATTATCATGAACAAGGAAATATAATAATAATCAATTTATTATTGCCTCTAGGGCATATTTCCAACAGTCTCCCACTTGCACTAGAGTCAATAATCTAGTTCACATCGCCATGTGATTAACACTCACAGGTCACATCGCCACGTGACCAACATCCAAAGAGTTTACTAGAGTCAATAATCTAGTTCACATCACTATGTGATTAACACTCAATGAGTTCTGGGTTTGATCATGTTGCTTGTGAGAGAGGTTTTAGTCAACGGGTCTGAACCTTTCAGATCCGTGTGTGCTTTACAAATCTCTATGTCATCTCCTAGATGTAGCTACCACGTTCTATTTGGAGCTATTCCAAATAACTGTTCTACTTGGAGCTATTCTAAATTGTTGCTCCATTATACGTATCCGGCATCTCTACTCAGAGCTATCCGGATAGGTGTTAAGCTTGCATCGACGTAACTCTTTACGTCGAACTCTTTATCACCTCCATAATCGAGAAAATTCCTTAGTCCACTAGTTACTAAGGATAACTTTGACCGCTGTCTTGTGATCCATTCTTAGATCACTCTTGTACCCCTTGACTAACTCATGGCAAGGCACACTTCAGGTGCGGTACACAGCATAGCATACTGTAGAGAGCCTATGATAAAAGCATAGGGGACGACCTTCGTCCTTTCTCTTTCTTCTGCCGTGGTCGAGCTTTAAGTCTTAACTTCATACCTTACAACTCAGGCAAGAACTCCTTATTTGACTGATCCATCTTGAACACCTTCAAGATCATGTCAAGGTATGTGCTCATTTGAAAGTACTATTAAGCATTTTGATCTATCCTTATAGATCTTGATGCTCAATGTTCAAGTAGCTTAATCCAGGCTTTCCATTGAAAAACACTTTCCAAATAACCCTATATGCTTTCCAGAAATTCTACGCCATTTCTGATCAACAATATGTCAACAACATATATTTATCAGAAATTCTATAGTGCTCCCACTCACTTCTTTGGAAATACAAGTTTCTCATAAACTTTGTATACACCAAAAAATCTTTGATCATCTCATCAAAGCATACATTCCAACTCCGAGATGCTTACTCCAGTCCTCAGAAGGATTGCTGGAGCTTTGCATACTTATTAGCATCTTTCAGGATTGACAAAACCTTCCGGTTGTATCACATACAACCTTTCCTCAAGAAAATCGTCGAGGAAACAATGTTTTGACATCCTATCTGCAAGATTTCATAAATAATGCAGTAATCGCTAATATAATTCCAACAGACTCTTAGCATCGCTACGAGTGAGAAAGTCTCATCGTAGTCAACTCCTTGAACTTGTCGGAAAACATCTTAATGACAAGTCGAGCTTTCTTAATGGTGATACTTACCATCATTGTCCATCTTCCTTTTAAAATCCATATGTACCTAACAGCCTTACGACCATCAAGTAGTTCTTCCAAAGTCTACACTTTGTTTTCATATATGGATCCTCTCTCGGATTATATGGCCTCGAGCCATTTATCAGAATCCGGTCTCGATTCGTGCCAACCCAACAGACACTTTTGGAGATACCCGTAGTGTACCTTTATAGTCACCCAGTTACGTTGTGATGTTTGGCACACCCAAAGCACTCCTACGGTATCCGGGAGTTGCACAATCTCATGGTCTAAGGAAATGATACTTGACATTAGAAAAGCTTTAGCATACGAACTACATGATCTAGTGCTATGCTTAGGATTGGGTCTTGTCCATCACATCATTCTCCTAATGATGTGATCCCGTTATCAATGACATCCAATGTCCATGGTCAGGAAACCGTAACCATCTATTGATCAACGAGCTAGTCAACTAGAGGCTTACTAGGACATGGTGTTGTCTATGTATCCACACATGTATCTG
>NC_053026.1:617097364-617108029 GCF_003073215.2 Triticum urartu | reverse complement strand
TAACCAACAAATATGCCCTCATAAGCTCTAGCCTCAAATTTAGACAACCGAACACCTTTCTTGAGAATGAAACACTTACACCCGAATACCCGGAAGTACTTGAGGTTGGGCTTGTTACCGGTGAGTATCTCATAAGGAGTCTTGTTCAAACCCTTGCGGAGGTAGAGCCGATTTGATGCATGACACGCGGTGTTGATGGCTTCGGCCCAAAAGTTGTACGGAGACTTGAACTCCGCCATCATGGTCCTTGCCGCATCCATCAACGTCCGGTTCTTCCTCTCCGCTACACCGTTTTGTTGAGGGGTGTATGGTGCGGAATATTGATGCTTGATTCCCTCATCACTAAGAAATTCATCCAAGGTGTAGTTCTTGAACTCGGTGCCGTTGTCACTTCTTATTGTCAAGATCTTTGCATTGTGTTGACGTTGTGCTTCGTTGGCAAAATCAATGACGGTTTGTTGGGTCTCGCTCTTCCTCTTGAAAAAATACACCCACGTGTACCTTGAGTAGTCATCCACAATCACCAAGCAATACTTTCTACCTCCAAGACTATTGAAGGATGGAGGCCCAAAGAGATCCATGTGAAGGAGCTCCAAAGGCCTCTTTGAATAAATGATGGTCGTGGGAGGGTGAGCCTTCTCATGTAGCTTTCCTTCGATACAGGCACTGCAAGCACGATCTTTAGCAAAACTAACATTCGTTAGTCCACGGACATGGTCCCCCTTTAGGAGACTTTGCAAAGATCTCATATTGACATGGGCTAAATGGCGATGCCAAAGCCATCCCACATCAACTTTAGCCATTAGGCATGTCGCGGTCTTAGTGGGTCGCTCCGAAAAGTTAATCACATATAGACCGTTCTCGACATGCCCAACAAAGGCTACTTTAAGAGTCTTGCTCCACAAGAGGGCCACGGTATCGATATCAAAGAAAGTGGCAAAGCCCATGATTGCAAGTTGACGTACGGAAAGTAAATTGTATGCAAGGGACTCAACAAGTATGACCTTCTCGATCGTGAGATCATAAGAGATGACCACCTTGCCAAGTCCCAATACCTTAGAAGATGAGGCGTCACCCCACTCGACATTGGTGGGCATAGATGGAACCTTGTGCACGTCCACCACCAAGTCCTTGCTTCCGGTCATATGATTTGTAGCTCCGCTATCGAGCAACCATGATCCACCACCGGAAGCAAACACCTACAAGAGATCAATGCTTGGTTTTAGGTACCCATTTTGTAATGGGTCCTTTGATGTTAGTAACAAGGGTCTTAGGAACCCAAATAGACCATTCAATGTGCTCATGAAGAGGACCAACAAATTTGGCATAAACATGCCCATCACTAGCACGGCACAACACATAAGAAGGATTAAAATCGCCGGCTTTGTTGGGTGAGGTGACATTGCCCTTCTTGACTTTGTTCTTCTTCTTCTCCTCGGGGACACTTTCTCCCGCCCTCACAAAGGTTTGCATGAGGGGAGGAGGACGTTTGGTCTTGTCATTCTTCTTCTTGTTTTTGGAGTCGGGGACGTACCCAACCCCTTCCTTCGCCACACCTCCCTTTTGGTTGATCAAGAGATCATTGAGGTTCTTCTTGCCTTGTATGCAAGTCGCAAGGCCTCTCTCAAGTTGCTCCTTCAACTTAGCATTTTCCTCAACAAGATGTATATGCTCACAACACGGGTTAGTAGCATTTGCATTATCAATTAAAACCATATGAGGAAAAGTTGCTTTCTCCTTAGTTAGCTTCACTTGGAGTTGATCATGAGACTCCTTGAGACTAGCGTGAATACCCTTCAAGGCCTTGTGGGCCTTGTCAAGTATATCAAACTCCTCTTT
This sequence comes from Triticum urartu, assembly GCF_003073215.2. Classification (NCBI taxonomy): domain Eukaryota; kingdom Viridiplantae; phylum Streptophyta; class Magnoliopsida; order Poales; family Poaceae; genus Triticum; species Triticum urartu. The sequence continues at coordinate 617,106,190 of NC_053026.1, read as the reverse complement.
GAGTCTAGCAAGATCAACTCCGAGTTTGGCCTTCTCGGAATTTAGCACACGAGAAACAACGAGGGCATGATCATAATCTTTCTCTAACTTAGCATGATCAACGTTGTATGACTCCTCAAGAGCCAAACGAAGACCACGCTCTTCCTCAAGAGCATTGGAAAGATCCGAAATCTCATCGGCATAGTCACGACTATGCCCTTCCATCTTTGAGATGGTGTCTTCGTGAGCCTCGATCATGTCATTGGCCTCACCAAGTTGTTCCAAGAGAGCAACAAAGTGCTTTTTGGATTTTCCCTTGAGTTTGCCCATAAAGGCCTCAAACTCGTTAGCCTCCACATTAGCTCCCTCAACTTCATTAATGCTCTCCGATGGGGAAGGATGATTAATGATGGTAGTTTTGATGTTGGAGGTTACCTTGTTGGTGGCTTTCGCCATGAGGCACTTGGCGTTGATGCTCTCGTTAGGTGAGTCGAAGAGAGACACTCGTGACGTTGTGGCAATGGCGACGGAGGCCATGGCAACCGACTCATCATCTTCATCATCGTCATCATCCTCATTGTACTCTTCTTGCACAACCAAGGCCTTGGGAGGAGTCTTCTTGGTGAAGTTGTTCTTGTTGGGGAACGACTTGGCCTTGTCCTTTTGGATGAGTTTGCCACCATTGTCTTCCCTCTTCTCATACGGGCATTCCGCAACGAAATGACTCACGTTGCCGCAATTGTAGAAAGTCCTTACACGTTGCTTGCCCCTCGTGCCACTCAAGGTGTTTTTGCTAAAGTTGTTCCTCGAGTTTTTCTTGCTCCAAAATTGCCTTGAAGCAAGTGCCATGTGTTCATGATATGCATACTTTGTATCTTCGGGGTTGCTCTCCTCCTCTTCCTCTTCTTCTTCTTCCACGATGAGCTTGGCCTTCAAAGCAAGGTTAGGATTCTTTCCCCGTTGAGAACGGAGCACCGCATTGTCGGCGGTCTTGTCCAAAATGTTCATGGCCACAAACTGATCCAACACCTCGCTTGAGGTCAAAGTGTGGAAGTCCGGTCTTTGGCGGATGACGGAGGACATGGCCTTGTGGTAGGGCATCATTGCCTTGAGGAATTTGCGCTTGATCCAATTGTCATCCGTGTCCTTGCTCCCGTGATCTCGCAGTGAGACTGCGAGTTTGGTGACTCTCGATAAAGCTCATGAGGTTCTTCATCTTCCTTCATTGCAAACTCATCGGCCTCATCTTGTACCACTTCATAGTTGGAGCGTTGAATGCTTGCGCTTCCCCGGTAGAGAGACACGACACAATGCCATGCATCTTTGGCCAAGGCGAAGGGACGAAGATGAGGTAGGTCTTCGGGTGGAATTGCATCTTGAATGATGAAGAGAGCATTCTCATTGAATTGATTGTCCGCGGCTTCTCGAGGAGTGAAGTTGCTTGGATCATGTGGGTAGAAACCTTCTTCAATGATTCTCCAAAGGTTAGTGTTCACATGATTTAAATGACGTTTAAAGCGGTAAACCCAAGAATCAAAATCCTCATTTTTCACAATCTTAGGAGGAGGACCGGCATGATTCAAATGAGTAGAAGGAACCGGTCCACCATACACAAGTGGTGGTTCCACATGGGCAAAGATGCCGGTGCCATTCTTGCCACTAGAAGAAGGAGCCTTTTCACTACTAGCTTCCCCCTTGTCGGGGATAGCATCCGACTCTTTGTTGGTGGGATCCCCCACTTTCAACGGTGCGGTGGATAGTTTAAGCCCCTCAAGAAATTTAGTAAACATGTTTTCAACTTCGGTCGTCATGGAGGTTTTCAATGTCTCCAAGGCTACATTGAACTCCTCACGAGAGACCGAAGTTCCCCCATCGCCCGTAGACGAGATAGGATTCACACCGGAGTGTTCCTCCGCTCCGTCTACGGTATCAACCATACTCTTTGGACGGTAAAGTCCTTAATAAAGAGACGAGGCTCTGATACCAATTGAAAGGATCGATATGGTTGACTAGAGGGGGGGGGTGAATAGGCAACTACCAATTTTTAGCTTTTCTTTACCAAATTAAACTTTGCATAAAAGTAGGTTGTCTAGATGTGAAACTAGGTGAACAACCTATATGATGCAACAACAACAAGCACACAAGCAAGTAAGGGAACAAACATTAAAGAGTTTGCACAAGTAAAGGTAAGAGATAACCAAGAGTGGATCCGGTGAAGACGAGGATGTGTTACCGAAGTTCCTTCCTTTTGAGGGGAAGTACGTCTCCGTTGGAGCGGTGTGGAGGCACAATGCTCCCCAAGAAGCCACTAGGGCCACCGTATTCTCCTCATGCCCTCACACAATGCGAGATGCCGTGATTCCACTATTGGTGCCCTTGAAGGCGGCGACCGAACCTTTACAAACAAGGTTGGGGCAAACTCCACAACTTAATCGGAGGCTCCCAACAAGACCACGAAGCTTCACCACAATGGAATATGGCTCCGAGGTGACCTCAACCGTCTAGGGTGCTCAAACACCCAAGAGTAACAAGATCCGCTAAGGATGAGTGGGGGAATCAAAAATCTCTCGGTGGAAGTGTAGATCGGGGCCTTCTCAACCACTCCCGAGCAAATCAACAAGTTTGGTTGGCTAGGGGGTGAGATCGGGCGAAAATGGAGCTTGGAGCAATAATGGAGCTTTAATGGTGGAAGAGGTAGGTCAAAGGGGGGAAGAAGACACCCTTTTATAGTGGGGGGAACAATCCAACCGTTACCCCCCACTCAGCCCCGCAGAGAGCGGTACTACCGCGGGGACAGGGCGGTACTACCGCTCATAAGCGGTACTACCGCTCCACCTCAGCGGTACTGCCGCGCTAGAAGAGAAGGGGCTAGGGCTGGGACCCAGAGCGGTACTACCGCGGAGGCAGGACGGTACTACCGCTCGCAAGCAGCACTACCGCCACTACTACTGCAGCTAGTACCGTAAAACCCGACACGAGAAAATGCGCACTCGAGTCGAGGCGGTAGGAGCACGGAGCCATAGCGGTACTGCGGCTGAGGCCATCCAGCGGTACTACCGCTCGGAGGAGCGGTACTACCGCTTGCTGAGCTTCAGCCGTACTACCGCTATACTGCAGCTAGTGCCGTAAAACCCGACACGAGAAAAATGCGCACTCGAGTCGAGGCGGTAGGAACACGGAGCCGCAGCGGTACTGCAGCTGAGGCCATAAAGCGGTACTACCGCTCCGAGGAGCGGTACTGCCGCTTAGTGAGTCTCAGCGGTACTACCGCTGTGGCCCGCGGTACTACCGCCGGGTCCAGGAAAAGATGCACAGAGGAGAAAAGAGGAGCTCCAGAGAGACGGAAAGAAACGGTGGGTGTGAGAAGAACGTGTACGTGTTGATTCCACCCAAACCATACCGAAGCAGATCCCCTCTTGATAGTACGATGACTACTACGAAACTTAGTCCACCAACAAAGTCACGAAGGAAGCTACACCGTCTTGAGTAGAGCGCAGAGGGGAAATAATCATTTCGTGCCGAAGGATGAATATCTGAAAGAACTCAAATCACCCGATTAGTCCGCAAATGCATTGTCATCAAGCACCAAAACACCGTAGGGATAAATATGCCCTTACAATCTCCCCCTTTTTGGTGGATTGATGACAATACGGGATTTGCACAGAAAATAGTAATGACATAGAATGCAAGAGAACCCACGCCACTAAAAAATAGACAGGCTCCCCCTAGATGTTGTGCACACTAGATAAGTGCTTTGGACTGCACGGCACATATACTAGGATCACGGCTCCCCCTATATTTTAGAGACCAACAACCTAAGCAAGATGTATGAGAACAACATATATGATAGGATAAGCATGCAAGCTATAAGATACCGAGGTGCATAACACATAGATAAGATAACAAAGGTAGCATATGTCTTACACCATATGTCTGGAACTTAGGTCTCACAAGCACAAAACCAAACAAAACCAACAACGAGAAAGAAAACGAACGACACAAAGACACACTCGCAAACACAAATCCCTAAACTCTCTCCCCCTTTGGCATCGAGACACCAAAAAGGGCAGAGAGGGACACTATGACTCCAAGTGATGGGCGAGGAAGGTCCTGAACATCACATCTCTGCATCTTCATCGTGGGTTGAAAAGTGCTCGGCATCGGAGTCGGTCCAGTGACAGTTCTGATGAATCCAGTCCTCCTCTTCAATGATCTGTCCCTCAGACCCACTGACAACTATGGCTCCCAACTGACGCATGATCTCCTTGTGGCGCGTCCTGGCATTCTTCTCCGCCACATGAGTCATGTACTGAACATGGGACTCCATGCAGAAGAGCTTCTTCATCTTGCGCTTGAGCTTCTGGGACCAAGATGGTTCTGCACTGGAGTGGCTAACGTCCTCATCATGGGCATCAGGAGCATCCTCACCCTCAGTTCCCATGGCAGCAGCAGCAGCAGACGGGCCCCCCGTGGCAGTAGTAGCAGAAGGACCTCCTGTGTGAGGCGCTGACCAGTTATCCTTCTTCCTCAGACGCTTGATCTCATGTGACACCAACTCTCCAGTTTCTAGCAGCACTCTGGGATAAGTCTGTGCCCAGGCCCTCTCAATGAGCCTCATGATGAAGGGACCATAGATAGGACACTTGCGCTCAGACACGGCAGATACAAGTTCAGACCACATGACATGAGAGATATCCAGGCTCTCTCCAGTGTTTGCTTCCTTCTCATGCTGACAGAAAAGGAGCATGTCCACGAGGTAGGAGTGAACCTGATCCAGATTCCCAATGCGAGGGAAGAGAGTCTCACGGAATATGCGATGAAGAATGTCCAGATACGGACACAACTCGTAGGTCTTCTTCTCAGTGACAGGGTGAACCTTCACAGTGCAGTAGGGCCAAAGGGCTTGCTTGTGGGTGGAAGTAACATGGCGGTGAGGACGAAAACTGACAGGAGTCTCAAGCCCGTTATCCACCACATCAAGTAACTCCATGAACGCCCGCCACTTGACAGAAAGCCGCTTGCCATTGGTCATCCAAGTCAGAGTCCTGTCGCTATCTGTTCCAAGATGGACAGTGGCATAGAATTGAGCCAACAAATCCGCATTGAAATCCTTGTTGAACTGCATGATCCTGAGAATGTTCAGCTGAGTGCACATCTGAAAGGCTTCTCCAAAGTACTCTGGATCCTTCTCCATAGTATCGGTGTCAATGGAGCGAACATCAACATAGAGATTCTTCTTGGCCTTGATCACATCAAAGTAGATGGCAAACTGAAAACGGTTCCAGAACGGATGGTTGACCAAAGTGGGTTCTTGGTCCACCGTATAGGGGTTGCGGCGACGCTTCTCCCAAAACTCCTTGCTGTTCATCTCAGTCACAGCCTTCCCTTTTGACTTGTTGGCGGCTCGCTTCGATTGCTGAGGAGGTGGAGGAACAGTTGCAGAAGCACTTGCTGGAGGCGGTTGGGTGCTCGAGGAACCACCGGCAGGCTCTGAGGTCCGGTAGCGCTTGGAGGTGGCACGCCCGGGGTTGATACGGCGACCTTGTTGCTCGGAAATGTCATCACCTGGAGCCAAACACAAAAGGAGGCAAAACATCCAGAAGAAACGAGCATAAGCCAACAAACACAACAAAAGGATCAAGGGAAGGTAGGAGAATGATGGAAATTGGCATGCAGCGGTAGTACCGTGACCTGCCGGCGGTAGTACCGCCCCAAGCGGTAGTACCGCCCCAAAGGGAGCGGTAGTACCGCCCTAGGCCAAGCGGTAGTACCGCTCCAAAGGGAGCGGTAGTACGGCTTGAGGCGGATACATAGCAGTTTCAAAGCGCGAGGCGGTGAAACAGTGGTTTCCTACTACCGTGGACAGATTCGGCACTACCGGCCTACCAAATTCAAAAACATTCCTACCAAACATCAATCTAGATGATCTAGTTGCCTTCTCCAACCAACTCAAGCCTAGATTTAGCCAAAAATCTAGAGATGCAACCACCATTGCCCCTAAGCACAAGATCTAAAAGCAAGACCAAAAGAGAGAAGGAACGTGGGCAATACCGGCATCCATGGCAAGAGGACGAGGTGGGGATTGACTCCACCGAAGGAAATGGAGAGGAACGCCCCGGAGGAGGAGATCCACTGGAGCCCTTCCGCGGCGGAACGGTGCTGGAAAGAGGGAGAGGCACGAGGGGTCGAGCGAATGGGTATGGGGGAGAAGAAACCTCCCCCTGCCCCGATAAGAACCCCCTGGCCCCGCCCCGCAGCGGTAGTACCGCGCTGGGGAGCGGTAGTACCGCTCATAAGTGGTAGTTCCGCACTGGTGTGGCGGTAGTACCGCTTACCACGGTAGTACCGTCCATCACCAGTAGTAGTACTGCTTATCAGCGGTAGTACCGCTCGCCAGCAGCGGCAGTACCGCCCAGCACACCGCGGCAACTGGACTACATGGCTTAGCTAAAAAAAACAGAAAACCCGCAACGAAAAAGCAAAAGAACACACCAGCAAGAGGCCAAGAAACCTCTCTTCAAGAGAGGGCGGTGGCCGAAGCCACCTATGTTTGAGTCAAGAGGTATGGCGCCGCGAAGATTTTAACCTTGGGCCCATGACCAAAACTCGTCTTTTGAGCACACGTGCCATCAACAATGCCTAAAGTGAAAGACTTGATCAATTTATGCAAAATGGAGGGAGGGAGAGTTCATTGAGAGAACAACACTCCCCCTATGTCCATGCCTACACCTAAACTAGACAACAAAGGGAGCGTGGTAGGGTGTGCACGGGTTCAAGCGACATTGCTCGAATCAATGATATTTAGCTCATGCCTTAACTCGTGAAATCTTGCTTCATCCAAGGGCTTCGTGAAAATATCTGCAAGGTTGTCATGAGTGTTGACGTAGTTGAGCTCGATCTCTCCTCGCCTAATGTGATCCCGGATGAAGTGATACCGAATCTCAATATGCTTCGTCTTGAAGTGTTGCACCGGGTTGAGAGAAATCTTGATGGCACTTTCATTGTCACACCAAAGAGGCACTTTGTCACAAGTGACACCGTAATCCTTTAAAGTTTGCCTCATCCATAAGAGTTGTGCACAACAACTACCGGCCGCAACATACTCCGCTTCGGTGGACGAGAGAGACACACAACTTTGCTTTTTGGAAGACCAACTTACCAACGAGCAACCAAGGAATTGGCATCCTCCGGAAGTGGACTTCCTATCCACTTTGTCTCCCGCCCAATCGGAATCCGAGTACCCTACAAGCTTGAAGTTTGATCCTCTTGGATACCATAAGCCAAAGTTTGGGGTATGAGTCAAATATCGAAAGATTCGGCCACATAGTGACTTTCCTTAGGTGCAGCTTGAAATCGTGCACAAATTCCCACACTCAACATGATGTCCGGTCTAGATGCACAAAGGTAAAGCAAGGATCCAATCATGGAACGGTATACCTTTTGATCCACCACTTTACCATTGGGATCTAGATCAAGTTGGCACTTGGTGGGCATTGGGGTGGAAGCCGGCTTGACGTCACTTAGCTTGAATCTCTTGAGCATGTCTTGAGTGTATTTGGATTGATTGATGAAGGTTCCTTCTCTTCTTTGCTTCACTTCGAACCCTAGAAAGAACTTCAACTCCCCCATGGAGGACATCTCGAACTTTGAGGTCATGAGAGCGGCAAATTCCTCATTGAAAGCTTTGTTAGGAGAACCAAAGATAATATCATCAACATATAATTGGCACACAAACAACTCCCCTTTGACCTTCTTAGTAAAAAGAGTGGGGTCGATTATCCCAACTTCAAACCCACGGTCTTGTAACAACTCGGTAAGGTGGTCATACCACGCACGTGGGGCTTGTTTAAGGCCATAGAGTGCCTTATCGAGTTGATACACATGATCGGGAAAGTATGGATCCTCGAACCCGGGGGGTTGCTTGACGTACACCAATTCATTAATGGGACCATTAAGAAAAGCACTCTTCACATCTATTTAATGTAGCTTAAAGTTATGATGAGAATCATATGCAATCAACATGCGAATGGATTCAAGACGAGCAACGGGAGCAAAGGTTTCACCGTAGTCGATACCCTCGACTTGGGAGTAGCCTTGTGCTACCAAATGAGCCTTGTTGCGAATGATAATCCCATGGGCATCTTGCTTGTTCTTGAATATCCACTTGGTTCCAATGACATTGTGGTTCTCCGTTGGCCTTGGCACCAATCTCCACACTTTGTTGCGCTCGAAGTTGTTGAGTTCTTCATGCATGGCATTGAGCCAATCCGGATCTTCGAGCGCCTCATAGACCTTGTGAGGTTCCACACAAGAGACAAACGCGTGATGCTCACAATAATTTGCTAATTGTCTACGAGTGCTTACCCCCTTTCTCAAGCTTCCAAGCACATTCGTCATGAGATGATCCTTGGTGAAGAGCTTGGAAGCAACTTTGGCGGCACGACGCTCTAATTCCTCCTCGGTGGTGAGTTGAGGAGCGGTTACTTGATCATCTTGAGCGTCGTCATGAACTTGTTCTTGGTCTTGAACTTGCTCGGGGGAGAGAACTTGACCTTGAGCATCACTTGGTGTGTCAACACCGTCTTGAGTATGATCTTGCCCTAGGTCTTGTTCATGAGGTTGAGGGCCTTCACTTTGTTCTTCGGAAGCGTGTGGGCCTTGGGTTGGTGATGGCTCCACTTGAGTGGAGCATTGTCCTTCTCCTTCGGCCACAAGGGGTTCCTCAATGGGTAGGATGAAACCAACACCCATTCTTCTTATGGCTTGAGGAGGAATTTCATCACCTACATCACAAGTGCCACTTTGCTCCACTTGGGAGCCGTTATTCTCATCAAACTCCACGTTACA
>NC_053026.1:616899887-617096176 GCF_003073215.2 Triticum urartu | reverse complement strand
CATTGTCACTTCTAATGTGCTTTATCTTGGCGCCAAAATTGTTCATAGCTCGATTGGTGAAGCGTCTGAAGACATCCTGCACTTCAGTCTTGTAAAGGATTATGTGTACCCAAGTATATCTAGAGTAATCATCAACAATGACGAAGCCATAGAGGCAAGCAGTAGTAGTAAAAGTTGAGTAGTGAGTGGGACCGAAAAGGTCCATGTGGAGCAGTTCGAAGGGTTGTGTAGTAGTCATGATTGTCTTCGAAGGATGTTTTGCCCTTGTCATCTTCCCTGCTTCACAGGAACCGCATAAATGATCTTTCTTGAACTTGACGCCCTCGATGCCTATGACATGCTTCTTCTTCGCAAGGGTGTGGAGGTTCCTCATGCCAGCATGCCCAAGCCTCCGATGCCAAAGCCAGCATTCTGAAGCTTTTGCAAGAAGGCATACCGCAAGTTGTGGTCCTGCTGAGAAATCTAGCACGTACAAATCACCTTTCCGATACCCTTCAAACACTAGAGATCTGTCAGATTCCATTAGCACCAGGCAGCGATATTTTCCAAACATTACAATCATATTCAGATCGCAAAGCATTGAGACAGACATTAAGTTGAAGCCAAGGGATTCAACAAGCATGACTTTATCCATGTGTTGATCCTTTGAGATTGCAACTCTACCTAGACCCAATACCTTACTTTTACCAGTGTCAGCAAATGTGATGTGGCTCTTGTCGGATGGACGTAATGTTGAGTCCATAAGAAGGCTTCTTCTGCCAGTCATGTGATTTGTACACCCACTGTCAATAATCCATTCTGAAGATTTTGAAGTCGCTGGTGTCGTACCCTACAGTACAGTTAGGGGGATAGGCTTCACGAAGAGAATTGTGAAGCATAAACATTTGACGAACCAGTGGGTTATGAAAACTTAAATCCAGATTAGGACTAATAGGGAGAGTAGCATGCGATTCAGGAACGAAGTACATATTGATCCCATTCGGGCATTTTATCTTGCGCCCTACAAGATTTTTAAGGTCCCCAGCAACAGCATCAGAAGATTTTGTTTTTCTGCTGGAGACCTTTCCCTGCAAAAGAGAGTTAAGCTTTCTTAACCACCCACATCTTCAAGGGTGGCTTAGAAGCAATAAGTCTAAGTGCAGCATCTGAGAATTTTGGCTTTGAAGCCTTAGCAAACAGTCTAGCAGGTGGACAATAATACTCATAGGAATAAGCAGAATAATTTTTGGTCACATGAACACGGTTCAATGAACCGCTCTCATACTCATGTGCCTGAGTATGGTTTCCCTGCAAAACATTTGTGTTAGTGTGACTCAGGTGAGTCCTCTGTTTGTATGAAGCCATTGGACCGTATGAAGCCTTTGGTCTGAGATTTGTCTTCTTCAAGTGAGGTGTCATGAAGACATTCACAGGAAGATTTTCCAGACACTTTTTGGAAACCCAAATCTTCTTCATAGGCGGTCCATTCCTGCAGTTAGTACCAATGTACCTGGCAAACACTTCACCATTCTGATTCTTAAACAGTTTATAGTTTGCATCAAAGGATTCATCAATGATAATGGGGTTAGCACAAGTGAAGCCAGATAAGTTGGATGGATCTGTTGAAAGTTCCTTTGCAGCAACCCATGTGGTTTTGGGGTACTGCTCAGGTTTCCAGTAAGAGCCATCTGCATTGATTTTCCTCACAAATCCAACACCCTCTTTCCTAGGGTTTCGATTCAGGATCTGCTTCTTGAGGACATCACATAGTGTCTGATGTCCTTTAAGACTTTTGTACATCCCTGTTTCAAGCAATGTCTTCAACATAGCATTCTCATTAGCAATAGCAGTGGTATCCTTAGCAGAGGGGTTAGTTACCACGTCAACAGTTGAAGATATTGCAACAGCAGTAGAAGTGGAACATTCAGCAACAGAATTAGCATTATCACGCTCAATGCATTTAAGACATGGTGGTTCAAATCCTTCCTGAGCGGGACTGATCTGTTCGGAGCGAAGTGACTCGTTTTCCTTTTGAAGATCTTCATGAGCCACCCTCAATTTCTCAATTTCTTGCTTCCTTTGAAGATAATCATAGGAAAGCTTTTCATGAGTTGTTGAGAGAGTATCATGACGATCTTCAAGTTCCTGATACTTAAAGTGAAGGTTTTTTATGTCTTTAATTAAGGATTCAGATCGAGTCATTTCAGCACCCAACAGATCATCGCTTCTGTCTAACAGTTTTTGAATATGTTCCATAGCTTTCTGTTGTTCAGTTGCAATTTTAGCAAGTGTTTTGTAGCTAGGTTTTGAATCACATTCAGAGTCATCGTCACTAGATGTTTCATAGCAAGTAGTGCGTGTGTTTACCTTGGCACCGCGTGCCATGAAGCAGTAGGTAGGAGTGGAGTCATTCTTGTCATTTGCGTTGGTGTCGGTGATGCAGTCATTGTCTTCAGTGTTGAAGATGGACTTGGCGACGTATGCTGTAGCCAGACTCGCAATGCCAGAATCAGACTCCTCCTCAGACTCCACCTCTGCCTCCTCAGATGCGGACTCCTCCTCTGAATCCATCTCCTTTCCAACAAACGCACGTGCCTTGCCAGATGAGCTCTTCTTGTGTGATGAAGACTTTGATGAAGACTTGGAAGAAGACTTTGAGTGTTTCTTCTTCTTCTTGTCATCAGAATCATATTCCTTGCTCTTCTTCTTCCTTCTGTTCTCATTGTCCCACTGTGGACACTCAGAGATGAAGTGTCCAGTTTTCTTGCACTTGTGACATGTTTTCTTCTTGTAGTCATGAGCAGAAGCTTCATCATTCCTTGAGCTTGATCGTGAAGATTTTCTGAAGCCTTTCTTCTTGGTGAATTTTTGGAACTTCTTCACTAGCATTGCAAGTTCTCTTCCAATGTCTTCAGGATCATCAGAACTGCAGTCAGATTCTTCTTCAGATGAGGAGACAGCTTTTGCCTTAAGGCGCGAGTTTGCCCATAGTTTGGACCGTAGATATCTCTTTTCTCAGAAAGCTGAAACTCGTGTGTGTTGAGCCTCTCAAGTATGTCAGACGGATCGAGTGTCTTGAAATCAGGACGTTCTTGAATCATCAGGGCCAGGATGTCAAACGAACTATCAAGTGATCTCAGCAGCGTTTTGACGATTTCATGTTTGGTGATTTCAGTGGCGCCGAGGGCTTGAAGCTCATTTGTGATGTCAGTGAGTCTATCAAATGTGTGCTGGACATTCTCATTTTCATTTCGCTTGAAGCGGTTAAAGAGATTGCGAAGGACACTGATTCGTTGATCTCTCTGGGTTGAGATGCCTTCATTGACCTTGGAGAGCCAGTCCCTGACCAGTTTGGATGTCTTCAAGGCACTCACACGGCCATACTGTCCTTTGGTCAGATGACCACAGATGATGTTCTTGGCAGTAGAGTCCAGTTGAACGAATTTCTTGACATCAGTAGCAGTGACACCTTCTCCAGCCTTGGGAACGCCGTTCTCGACGACATACCATAGGTCGACGTCAATGGCTTCAAGATGCATGCGCATCTTATTCTTCCAGTAGGGATATTCAGTTCCATCGAAGACGGGGCACGCAGCGGAGACTTTGATTATCCCTGCAGTCGACATAGCTAAAACTCCAGGTGGTTAAACCGAATCACACAGAACAAGGGAGCACCTTGCTCTGATACCAATTGAAAGTGCGTTATATCGACTAGAGGGGGGGTGAATAGGCGATTTTTATGAAAGTCTTCAAAACTTGGGAGTTATGAAGACAAACAGTGAAGATTATGCCTATTACTATGCAGCGGAAGTTAGATTACACTAGGCCACCATGGTCATGTATTCAATAGAGTGAAAGCACAGTGACAAACAGCTTCAGTGTAATAAGGATCAAGTAGGAAGAAGTTATGAAGCCAAACAGATCATGCATTCACGTTGTGAAGACAAATGATAAAGCAAGCACGCAATGACTTCACAATGAGTAACAGCAAGAGAAGGAAGTGAAGATGAAACCAGTGACTCGTTGAAGACAATAATATGTTGGACCAGTTCCAATTGCTGTGACAACTGTACGTCTGGTTGGAGCGGCTAGGTATTTAAACCTTAGGACACACAGTCCCGGACACCCAGTCCTGAACACACAGTTCAGGACACCAAGTCCTCACCGTAATCTCCTTGAGCTAAGGTCACTTAGTCCTCGCCCAATCACTCTGGTAAGTCTTCAAGGTAGACTCCCAAACCTTCACAGACTTCGTTCACTGGCAATCCACAATGTCTCTTGGATGCTCTGAACGCAACGCCTAACCGTTTGGAGGATTCACAGTCCTCAAGTGTAATAAGTCTTCAGATCACACAGACAAGAAGACTTAAGTGATGCCCAATTTACTCTGGCTCTGGGTGGTTAGGGCTTTTCTCCTCACTAGGAATTTTCTCTCAAAGGCTTCGAGGTGGGTTGCTCTCAAACGACAAAAGCCGTGCACTGAAATCTGAGCAGCCAACCGTTTATGGTTGTGGGGGTGGGCTATTTATAGCCACTTGGCAACCCGACCTGATTTGTCCGAAATGACCCTGGGTCACTAAGGAACTGACACGTGTCTCAACGGTCAGATTTCGAACTCTCATGGCAACTTTACTTGGGCTACAAGCAAAGCTGACTTGTCCGGCTCTGGACAAGATTTGCTCTCATTGTCTTCACTTGAAGACATAGGTTTTTGATTTAGGCATCACTTAAGTCATTCTGACTTGTTCTCCTGGACCCCACTTAACAGTACGGTGGTTCCTATGACTCAACAAAAATAAAAAGAACTACGAAAGATCTAAGTCTTCGAGTTCCATAAGCTTCATAACGTGTCTTCTGTTGTCATAGTCTTCAATGTGAATATCTTCATATATACCACCATTGACTTCAATGTCTTCATTCATTTTTAGGGGTCATCTCTGGTAGTAAACCGAATCAATGAGGGACTTCTACCTGTGTTTTCCTGCAATTCTCACAAACACATTAGTCCCTCAACTAGGTTTGTCGTCAATACTCCAAAACCAACTAGGGGTGGCGCTAGATGCACTTACACGCGCCCCTACCCCGTTGACGTCATCGCCGTCGCCATCCTCGCCGCCGACCCCGCGCCCCTGCCCCTCCTCACCTCGGTCCGGCCGGCACCCTCCCTGTCCTATGCTTGTTTTTTTCATGTATATATGCTTGTTTTTTCATATATATGATGATATATATATGCTTGTTTTTTTTCATGTATATATGCTTGCTTTTTTTCTTATATATGATGATGTATATGCTTTTTATCATAATTGTTTTTGTTCATATGTATGATGGTTTTTATATAGAATATGATGTGTTTTTTGTTCATAGATGATCATATATATGATGTATGCATGGATGTGGATGAAATTAGATGAGATGAGATGTGTTTTCTGTTGGAGAAGAAAACATTTTTTCCATGCAAAAGTTACATTTTTAGAAAAGTTTTATATATCTAGCTAGGAAAGGAAGAAGAAGAAAAAGAATGAGAGGAAAAAGGAAAATAAGAAGAGGAAGAAAGGAGAAGAAGAGGAGAGATAAATATGAACAAAAAAGAAGAAAAAGAAGAGGAGAAGAAGCAAGGAATAGAGGAGAAGAAGAGAAAATAGAATATCCTCTATTTCCTTCTTCTTCTCCTCTTTTTTCCATGCAAAACTTACATTTTTAGAAAAGTTTTATATATAGCTAGGAAAGGAAGAAGAACAAAAGAAAGAGAGGAAAAAGGAAAATAAGAAGAGGAAGAAAGGAGAAGAAGAGGAGAGGAAGAAGAGGAGAAATAAAGAAGAAGAAGAAGAAGAAGAAGAAAGAAGAAAAAGAAGAGGAGAAGAAGAAAGGAATAGAAGAGAAGAAGAGAAAATAGAATATTCTATTTTCTCTTCTTCTCCTCTATTTCTTTCTTCTTCTCCTTTTTTTCTTCTTTTTTCTTCGATCTTCTCCTCTATTAATATCTTCTTCTCCACTTTTTATTTCTGATTTGTCTTCTTATTTTTTTATCGGATATGTCGTTGTCGATATACCCTGTGTCCCGATAACTTCAACACGAGGGGGGGTGGGTTCGACCTACCCCCTCCCCGATAATATTATTTTACCATGTATATATGCAAAAGTTACATTTTTAGAAAAGTTTTATATATCTAGCTGGGAAAGGAAGAAGAAGAAAAAGAATGAGAGGGAAAAGGAAAATAAGAAGAGGAAGAAAGGAGAAGAAGAGGAGAGGAAGAAGAGGAGAAATAAATAAGAAGAAGAAAAAAGAAGAAAAAGAAGAGGAGAAGAAGAAAGGAATAGAGGAGAAGAAGAGAAAATAGAATATTCTATTTGCTCTTCTTCTCCTCTATTTCTTTCTTCTTCTCCTCTTTTTCTTCTTCTTTTTTTTCTTCGATCTTCTCCTCTATTAATATCTTCTTCTCCTCTTTTTATTTCTTCTTCGTCTTCTTATTTTTTATCGGATATGTTGTTGTCGATATACCCCGTGTCCCGATAACTTCAACATGAGGGGGGGTGGGTTCGACCTACCCCCTCCCCGATAATATTATTTTCCGATGTATGTATGTAAAAGTTACATTTTTCGAAAAGTTTTTATATATCTAGCTAGGAAAGGAAGAAGAAGAAAAAGAATGAGAGGAAAAAGGAAAATAAGAAGAGGAAGAAAGGAGAAGAAGAGGATAGGAAGAAGAGGAGAAATAAATAAGAAGAAGAAAAAGGAAGAAAAATAAGAGGAGAAGAAGAAGAAATAGAATATTCTATTTTCTCTTCTTCTCCTCTATTTCTTTCTTCTTCTCCTCTCTATTTCTTCTTCTTCTCCTCTTATTTTTCCTCTTTTTTTCTTCAATCTTCTCCTCTATTAATATCTTCTTCTCCTCTTTTTTTTTCTTCTTCGTGTCCCGATAACTTCAACACGAGGGGGGTTCGACCTACCCCCTCCCCGATAACTTCAACACGAGGGGGGTTCGACCTACTCCCTCCCCGATAACTTATACCACGGGAGCACCCCCCGGCCCTCTCGCTCCACCAAAACTCTCGAGGACACCCAAACCCTAGAAAAAAACAATGTTGGTCTCCTACCCCCTCCCGCCGCGCCCCTACCCTTGAAGTGTTGCCGAGGCCACCCCAAACCCGGAATAAGCTAGGTCTACGTTTGCCACTAATATATCACATGTTGTTATGTTTGTGTAATAATTGCCATGTTGTAATATTTGCAGAAACAATGGAGTTCGCACGAGACGAGGAGTAAGAACAGGTGTTGGGGGACATAATCTTAGCCGGAGGTGATGTCATGTCGTATCTTAACGACAATGATGGTCTGGAAGCAGAACAGGGTGAAGAAGAAGCAGGCTACGGTGATCGAAGAATGGAGGAGGAAACACATGATTATGATGGCTCCGGTGACCCAATGCTGGTGCAAGAAGGAGCAGGTGGTGATGGCTCCGGTGACCGAACAGAGTCCGGCCAGGTAAATATATTAGTTAAGCCCGTGATGACTAGCTAATTGATGCATTCATTGTTTTGGTATGTATAGATATTAATTAACTCTCGTTTAATTCTTCTTTTTTCTAGCCCTCAGGATCGAGCACAACTTCGGTAAAGAGACGAGGCCCGAAGAAAAAGTTGCGCTTGGGTGAAAGGTTTGAGATCACAGAAATCGCGCGTGATGGGCATGCCGATTGAACCCATCCGGACAAAGGAAGCATTTTCTGCTCAGTGCGGGGTTCTTGTTAGGGACAAGATCCCGATCAGCATCCAGCAATGGTATAATCCTAAGAATGAAGACCCTGAGGTGTCTTATGTCAATGATATGCAGAAAGATGATCTTTGGACTGAGCTGAAGGCAAATTTCACCCTAGCGCGAGAGGAGGATCCGGAGAAGCCAGTTAAAGAGCAATTAATCAAGTCTCATGCTCTTAAGAAGATGGCAAAGCTATTCAGGAGGTGGAAGAATGAGCTGAAAACGTTTGTCGACAACGAAGAGACACCAGAATTCATCGGCAGATATGAGAAGATCAGAGATCACTGGCCCACATTTGTGGCCTACAAGACATCGGAAAGGAGTAAGAAGATGTCGGCGACAAACAAGAAAAATGCTATAAAGAAGAAGCTTCACCATCGCACGGGGTCAGGTGGCTACCTCAAAGCCCAGCCTAAGTGGGCCAAGGCTGAGAATGATCTGCTTGATAAAGGGATCGAACCAGAGACAATGAACTGGCCAGACCGTTGCCGGACTTGGTTCTTTGGGGCTGGCGGAACCGTGGACCCTGTATTAGGGAAATGCATTTGGACGGACAAGAAAATTAACATACCAGTCAAGAAGCTAAAGCACTATATTGATGCAGCGCAGCAAGGGACGTTCGTTCAGACAGAGAGAACGATGAGCTCACAATGGCCCTCGGGAATCATGAGCACCCTGGACGGACACGAGGCACGCCAGGCTCCGTTTCGTGGAAGGCTGGTTTTCCGGACGCGGGCGGTTACAAATGCCAGGAGAGGAGGAAAAAAGTGCAGCAGACCCAAATACAGGCGCTGCACGCAAGGGTACAAGCGATAGAGGAACGAGAAGCAAATCGCAGCAAACGAACTGCCGAAGCTTCCCCCGAAGCTACCCCGCCATCTCAGCGGAGAAGCAGTGTGGCTTCCACCGAGCTGCTTCAGCCGGAGCATGTCTTGACGGCTCCTGTCAGCTATCCTGTGGATGCTATCATGGAGTCTCAAAATTGCCACCTTATGACGCAATGGATAAATTTGAAGGTCAAGGCGGCTGTTGGCTATGTTTTTCCTACTGAACCCGGTGCAACTTTTCACTGCCGGCCGATTCCAGAAGGATATGCTATGGTGATGGTGGATGAAATAACGGAGGGATTTGAGGACCTCCAGCTTGACCACCCTACCGGTGAAGGGGAGACTTGGCTGGGTTCTGCTCTGAAGACTCCATGCCTATGGCGGAAGGAGCTCATCAACCTTCCGAACTGGACGCCTCCGCCTCCTCCTCCTCCTCCTCCGGCGGGTGAGGGCACTCTGCCTCCTCCACCGCCTCCTCCTCCTTCGGTGAGTGACAATCAGGGCACTCGGCCTCCTTCTCCGGCGCGGGCGGCACTCCGCCTCCTTCTCCGCCTGCGCCGGCGTGCTCGGGCAGCCAGCCTCCTCCTTCTCCGCCTCGTCAGCAAGGGCGGAAGAGACTCGCCGCCGCTACGGCTGCTCCGTCACGTCGTAGTCCTTCTCCTCCGCCCCATAAGCAAGGAAAGAAGACAGCCGCAGCCGCTCCGTCTGCTCTGCCGGCGTCTAGCAGTACAGCCAGAGGCGGGAGGCAATACAGATTCGGTCCTTCTCTCAAGACTCCAGAGAAGTTACCATACGAGAGGACCCCGAAGGAGAACGCCGACATCACGCGGGCCGAAGTGAGGAACTTCTTTGAAGGGGTGAAAGCAAAGAAACATCCACCTCCGGAGGAGATGGTAGATCCGGTGAAAGCGAAGCGCACTCTAGCTACCCTGAAAAAACCAGCAAAGTCTCCGCCGAAAGGCAACTATGAGCGCATTATTGAAAAGTCATTTGTCGAAGTGGAGCGGTCGGGAAGTACTGTCAGTGATCGAAGGTTAAAAGAACGACGAGCTGGGAAAAACATTGCCCAGCTCGGCGAACAAGCGAGCCAATCGTGCCCCCCGCTCAAGGTGCCTACTAATGATCCAAGGATGGTGCCCGGTTATAGCAATCTTGGAGATTACCTGCCCGATGATGTACATTATGAGTTCTTGGAGGTGGAGGAACACAAATACAAGTACATGAAGCCTCTCGTCAAAGATGAAAGATCTCTAACAACGATGATGCGAAGATTCCATGATTGGTAAATGAAAACCTGTAGAGAGTCTAGGGGGAGGAATACTTTGATGTTGAGAGTTAGAGAGGAGCATGACCTCGTTGGAATTGAACTGTTGAATGTTCCATTTGAGGAGTTCTTCCAATTTTTCAATCAAAAGGCCCTCGATAAAGCAACGGTCACTTGCTACTGTCTGTAAGTAGTACTACTTCTGTCATTAAGTCTCTCTATATAGGTCAACTCTTTCATTGCATGTATTTATAATTATCCTCACTATATTATGCAGATTGAAGATCGCCGAATTGAAGAAAAGACAAATCAGTGATATTGGGTTCATGAACACAAATCTCATAGATGCAACTGAGGTTAAATATCATGCCGAAGATACGGAGGCCAACTTGCTACGATCGTTGGTAATAAATGAAAACAAAGATATAATACTCTTTCCTTACAACTTCAAGTGAGTGTTACTGTCTTGTGCATATTTGGTTTCCCTTATTAGTCCAGGTTATAGTAATGTAATTGATGAGTTATGCATGCGTGCACAGGTTCCACTATATTCTCCTAGAGATTAAGCTTGAGAAGGGACTAGTAACCGTCTTAGACTCGAGACGAAAAGATCCCCAGGACTATGCGGACATGACTCAAATGCTCGAGAAGTAAGTTAAATCGATCATTAGCCACCATATCAGCAACTTTGTTCATTTCCTGATATCAAGTAATTGGTTTCTCTGTCTGGCAGGGTTTGGAGAAAATTCACCAAAAAAGCTCCGGGACTGCCGAAGAAGCTGCAATTTAGATACCCGAAAGTAAGTACTACAGTAACATGTTCCGTGCATCTCCTAGTGATTCAAGCGCTAGTTTCATCAATACCATTTGGCATGCTTGCTTATCAGTTTAATTGACCTCTATTTCTTGTAAAGTGGTTGTGGCAGGAACAAGGGAATGATTTCTGTGGATGCTATGTTTGCGAGTCCATCCGCCACACGACCTGTGAACGAGGGTACTCTGACGAACAATATGAAGTGCGTAAACAATAATATTCACAATTTTATTTTATTACCATCATTTGTGTTGAGTTTCATTTATTCATATATATATATATATGTGTGTGTGTGTGTGTGTGTGTGTGTGTCTATTGACCCCCTTCTTCAAATTAGATCTTTCGGATGCGGGATAAACTCCTAGCACCACATCGTATGCGAGCAATTCAAGAGGAATTGGCGGCATTCTTCCTTGACCACATGATCGCTGAAGACGGAGAATAGTATGTGGATCCTGTGTTCGTATATAATTAGGAGATTATATTGTAAGAGATAATTATTGTACAAGAACTTGCTTATATTGTAGGAGATTATATTATAAGAGATAATTATTGTAAGAGATAATTATATTGTAGGAGATTATATTATAGCCGGTAGTGTCGGATAGATATACAAGAACTTGTTGTTCGACCAATCTCTCGGAGAAGGAGAGGTGGTCGATATCACTTCTCTCTGTATGCATATATGTTCATGACGATCTTCTGTTTCCTTCATTTGCTTACTAGCTAGCTAGCGTGTCTAGTCCTCTCTATATGTATATAGTACGTAGCGTCGACCAAGCACGGACATAAGAGAGGATACTTCTCTCTATTAATTAGCTAGATAACACAATATATGAAACACCTAAATTAACCTCCCAAAATCCCCAACCCCCCCCCCCTTAAAAAAAACAAAAACCTCAGCCCCTAAAATGATGATGCATGGATACCTACTGGTCCCGGTTGGTGCCACCAACCAGGACCAAAGGCAAAAAAACAAAAACCTCAGCCCCTGAAATGCTGACGCGTGGATGTCTATTGGTCCTGGTTGGTGCCACCAACTGGGACCAAAGGCCCTCCTGCCTGGGCTCGGGGCACCGGCCACGCGGAGGCCCATCTGTCCTGGTTCCTGTTTGAACCGGGACTAAAGGGCCAGGGCATTAGTAACGACCCTTTAGTCCCGGTTCAAAAATCGGGACAAAAGGCCCTTACCAACCAGGACAGAAGACCCTTTTTCTACTAGCAGGTGGCCATCTCACGTGATAGCTCCATACAAAATGTCATGCTCGTTGAATCTCTTGGCTACAACTTACTTTCAGTATCTAGACTTGCTGATTTCGGTTTCAATGTCCTATTTACTGAAGTAGACTGCCAAGTGTTTCATAGAGATAATCATAAAATGGCCTTTACCGGTATACGTAGAGGAGATCTTTACATTGTTGATTTCACTAAAAAGGCACAACCTAGAACTTGCTTGATTGCTAAATCTTCTAAAGGCTGGTTGTGGCATAGAAGGCTAGGTCATGTGGGCATGCGAAACCTTGACAAACTCATTAAAGGAAATCATATCCTTGGCGTTAACGATGTCATATTTGACAAGGATAGACTTTGTAGTGCTTGTCAAGCAGGGAAACAAGTTGGAGGAAGTCATCGCGCTAAGAACATCATGACCACAAGAAGACCACTTGAGCTACTTCACATGGATCTCTTTGGTCCAAATGCCAACAAGAGTCTCGGTGGTAACTCATTTGGTCTAGTCATAGTTGATGATTTTTCAATATTTACGTGGGTGTTCTTTCTTGATGAAAAATCGCAGGTCCAAAAGATCTTCAAAAACTTTGCTAGGAAGGCCCAAAATCAATTTGATGTGAGGATCAAGAAGGTTCGGAGCGACAACGGAATGGAGTTCAAGAACGCAAATGTAGACACCTTTCTTGACGAAGAAGGGATTGCACATGAGTTCTCGGCTATGTACACACCTCAACAAAATGGATTCGTTGAGAGGAAGAACCGGACCCTTATCGAGATGGCAAGAACGATGCTTGATGAGTACAAGACGCCAAAACACTTTTGGGCGGAAGCGGTTGAGACAGCTTGTCATGCAACAAATCGCTTGTATCTTCACAATCTACTTGGCAAGACGGCATACGAGCTCCTCACCGGTAACAAACCCCAAGTTGGATACTTTCGAGTATTTGGCTCAAAGTGATACATTCTTGATAAGCATCGTCGTTCTAAATTTGCTCCTAAGTCTCATGAAGGTTTCCTACTTGGTTATGGCTCAAACTCTCACACATACCGTGTCTACAACAATTTCACCCGAAAGGTTGAAGAAACGGTAGATGTGAAGTTTGATGAATCTAATGGCTCGCAAGTAGAGCAATTGCCAATTGATGTAGGAGACAAAGATCCCTCGGAAGCAATCCAAGACTTGTCTATTGGCAAGATTCGTCCAACGGAGATGAAGGATAGTACCTCGTCCGTCCAAGTGGAAGCTTCTACCTCAAGACAAGGTGAACCAAGAGTTGATACGGAAGCATCCACGAGTGGGACACACCAAGATGAAGAAAACAAGGAAGTGCACCAAGACGAACATCAACAACCTCCTTCTCCACCACGACAAGAGAACGACAACGCTAACAATGAAGAAGGCCAAGAAGAAGAACAAGATGAAGAAGATGTTCAACCAAGACCCAAGCAAAAACTTTCACGAGTTCGAGCAAGAATTGCTAAAGATCATCCCGTGGAGCAAATCTACAATGATATCCAAACCGGGAGAATCACTCGCTCTAAAACTCGTTTGGCTAACTTTTGTGAACATTACTCATTCATCTCTAGCATTGAACCTATGAAGGTTGAAGAAGCATTGGAGGATCCGGACTGGATAAATGCTATGCATGAAGAGCTACACAACTTTGAGAGAAATCAAGTGTGGACATTGGTCGAGAAGCCCAACAATAACCACAACATCATCGGTACCAAATGGGTGTTTCGCAACAAGCAAGATGAAGATGGACAAATGGTTCGCAACAAAGCACGTCTCGTCGCCCAAGGCTACACACAAGTCAAAGGTATGGACTATGGTGAGACATATGCTCCCGTTGCTAGACTTGAGTCCATTCGCATCTTACTTGCTTATGCTAATCACCATGATTTCACTTTGTACCAAATGGACATTAAAAGTTCTTTTCTAAATGGTGAAATTGAGGAGGAAGTTTATGTTAAGTAACCTCCCGGCTTTGTCAATCCTAAGAAACCTAATCATGTCTACAAACTTCACAAAACCCTTTATGGTCTTAAACAAGCTCCTAGACCATGGTATAAATGCTTGGCCAAGTTCCTTATTGAAAAAGGCTTTGAAATTGGAAAAATAGATTTTACTCTTTTTACTAAAAGGGTTAATGGAGAAATATTTGTATGCCAAATTTATGTCGATGATATTATATTTGGATCAACTAACCCTCATTTTAGTGAAAAGTTTGGGAAGCTAATGTCGGAGAAGTTTGAGATCTCTGTGATGAGTGAACCCAAATTCTTTCTTGGTTTGCAAATCAAGCAAACTAAGGAAGGCACCTTTGTCTCTCAAACAAAGTACACCAAGGACTTATTCAAGAAGTTCAATATGCAAGAATACAAAGGTATGACTACACCCATGCCTACTACTGGACATCTAGATTTGACCAAAGATGGTGAACCGGTTGATCAAAAAGTTTACCGCTCTATGATTGGTTCATTGTTATATCTATGTGCTTCACGTCCCGATATCATGTTAAGTGTGTGCATGTGTGCCGGATATCAAGCTGCTCCTAAGGAATGTTATGTAAGGCCGTGAAGAGGATAGTGAGATACTTAATACATACACCAAATTTTTGCATTTGGTATCCAAAGAGGGCTTCCTTTGATCTTGTTGGTTACTCCGACTCAGACTATGCTAGTGACAAGGTTGATAGAAAGTCCACTTTGGGTACTTGTCTATTCCTTGGTAGATCTCTTGTGTCTTGGTCTTCCAAGAAACAAAACTCGATATCCTTATCCACCGCCGAAGCGGAATACATTGCCGCTGGTTCATGTTGTGCTCAATTACTTTGGATGACCCAAACTCTTAAAGATTATGGGATTGTTGGAAATATGCCCTAGAGGCAATAATAAATTGGTTATTATTATATTTCCTTGTTCATGATAATCGTTTATTATCCATGCTAGAATTGTATTGATAGGAAACTCAAATACATGTGTGGATGCATAGACAACACCATGTCCCTAGTAAGCCTCTAGTTGACTAGCTCGTTGATCAATAGATGGTTACGGTTTCCTGACCATGGACATTGGATGTCATTGATAACGGGATCACATCATTAGGAGAATGATGTGATGGACAAGACCCAATCCTAAGCCTGGCACAAAGATCGTGTAGTTCGTATGCTAAAGCTTTTCTAATGTCAAGTATCATTTCCTTAGACCATGACATTGTGCAGCTCCCGGATACCGTAGGAGTGCATTGGGTGTGCCAAACGTCACAACATAACTTGGTGGCTATAAAGGTACACTACAGGTATCTCCGAAAGTGTCTGTTGGTTTGGCACGAATTGACACTGGGATTTGTCACTTCGTGTAAACGGAGAGGTATCTCTGGGCCCACTCGGTAGGACATCATCATAATATGCACAATGTGATCAAGGAGTTGATAACGGGATGATGTGTTACGGAACGAGTAAAAGAGACTTTCCGGTAACGAGATTGAACAAGGTATCGGGATACCGACGATCGAATCTCCGGCAAGTATCGTACCAATAGACAAAGGGAATTGTATACGTGATTGATTGAATCCTTGACATCGTGGTTCATCCGATGAGATCATCGTGGAACATGTGGGAGCCAACATGGGTATCCAGATCCCGCTGTTGGTTATTGACCGGAGAGTTGTCTCGGCCATGTCTGCATGACTCCCGAACCCATAGGGTCTACACACTTAAGGTTCGATGACGCTAGGGTTATAGGGAATAGATATACGTGGTTACCGAATGTTGTTCGGAGTCCCGGATGAGATCCCGGACATCACGGGGAGTTCTGGAATGGTACGGAGGTAAAGATTTATATATGGGAAGTCCTGTTTTGGTCACCGGAAAAGTTTCGGGTGCTATCGGTAACGTACCAGGACCACCGGGAGGGTCCCGGGGGTCCACCAAGTGGGGCTACCTGCCCAAAGGGCTGCGCGGGCCAAGTGTGAGAGGGGACCAGCCCCAGGTGGGCTGGTGCGCCCCCCCACCAGGGCCCAAGGCAAAGAGAGAAGGGAAAAGGGGGAAACCCTAGGCTCAGATGGGCCTAAGGCACACCTAGTGGTGCGCCCCCCCCCTCTCTCCCCCCTTGGCCACCCCCTAGATGGGATCTAGGCTGGCCGCCACCCCTAGGGATGGAAACCTATGTGGGGGCGCAGCCCCTCCCTTTCCCCTATATATAGTGGGGTTTTGGGCTGCCATACACAAGAGAACATCTCCTTGGCGTAGCCCTACCCCTCTCCCTCCTCGTCTCTTGCGGTGCTTGGCGAAGCCCTGCTGGAGTACCGCGCTCCTCCACCACCACCACGCCGTTGTGCTGCTGCTGGATGGAGTCTTCCCCAACCTCTCCTTCTCCCCTTGCTGGATCAAGGCGTAGGAGACGTCACCGGGCTGTACGTGTGTTGAACGCGGAGGTGCCGTCCGCTCGGCACTAGGATCATCGGTGATTTGGATCACGACGAGTACGATTCCATCAACCCCGTTCACTTGAATGCTTCCGCTTAGCGATCTACAAGGGTATGTAGATGCACTCTCCTTCCCCTCGTTGCTAGATTACTCCATAGATTGATCTTGGTGATGTGTAGAAAATTTTGAATTTCTGCTACGATCCCCAACAGTGGCATCATGAGCTAGGTCTATGCGTAGTTTCTATGCACGAGTAGAACACAAAGCAGTTGTGGGCGTTGATATTGTCAATTTACTTGCCGTTACTAGTCTTATCTTGATTCGGCGGCATCGTGGGATGAAGCGGCCCGGACCGACCTTACACGTACGCTTACGTGAGACTGGTTCCACCGATTGACATGCACTAGTTGCATAAGGTGGCTAGCGGGTGTCTGTCTCTCCCACTTTAGTCGGATCGGATTCGATGAAAAGGGTCCTTATGAAGGGTAAATAGAAATTGACATATCACGTTGTGGTTTTCCCGTAGGTAAGAAACATTCTTGCTAGAAACCTATAGCAGCCACGTAAAAACTTGCAACAACAACTAGAGGACGCCTAACTTGTTTTTGCAGCATATGCCTTGTGATGTGATATGGCCAAAATGATGTGATGAATGATATATGTGATGTATGAGATTGATCATGTTCTTGTAATAGGAATCACGACTTGCATGTCGATGAGTATGACAACCGGCAGGAGCCATAGGAGTTGTCTTAATTTATTTATGACCTGCGTGTCAACATAAATGTCATGTAATTACTTTACTTTATTGCTAAAGCGTTAGCCATAGTAGTAGAAGTAATAGATGACGAGACAACTTCAAGAAGACACGATGATGGAGATCATGGTGTCATGCCGGTGACAATGATGATCATGGAGCCTTGAAGATGGAGATCAAAAGGAGCAAAATGATATTGGCCATATCATGTCACTATTTGATTGCATGTGATGTTTATCATGTTTTACATCTTATTTGCTTAGAACGACGGTAGCTTAAATAAGATGACCCCTCTCTAAAATTTCAAGAAAAGTGTTCCCCCTAACTGTGCACCGTTGCGAAGGTTCGTCGTTTCGAAGCACCACATGATGATCGGGTGTGATAGATTCTAACGTTCGAATACAACGGGTGTTGACGAGCCTAGCATGTACAGACATGGCCTCGGAACACATGCGAAACACTTAGGTTGACTTGACGAGCCTAGAATGTACATACATGGCCTCGGAACACGGAAGACCGAAAGGTCGAGCATGAGTCGTATAGAAGATACGATCAACATGAAGATGTTCACCGATGTTGACTAGTCCGTCTCACGTGATGATCGGACACGGCCTAGTTGACTCGGATCATGTTTCACTTAGATGACTAGAGGGATGTATATCTGAGTGGGAGTTCATTAAATAATTTGATTAGATGAACTTAATTATCATGAACATAGTCAAAATTGTCTTCGCAAATATGTTGTAGATAAATAGCTCACGTTGTAGCTCCCTGTTTCAATACGTTCCTAGAGAAAGATTAAGTTGAAAGATATTGTAAGCAATGATGCGGACTAGGTCCATAGTCCGAGGAGTGTCCTCACTGCTACACAGAAGGCATACGTCTTTGATTCACCACTCGATGTGCAAACCCCTACAACGTCATCTGTGGATGTTGTGGACACCTGACAGACACATCCTGATGACTACTTGATAGTTTAGTGCACCATACTTTACGGCTTAGAATCGGGATTCCAATGACGTTTTGAACGCCATAAGAACATATGAGATGTTCCAAGAGCTGAAATTGGGATTTCAGGCTCATGCCCGTGTTGAGAGGTGTGAGACCTCTGACAAGTTCTTTTGCCAACAAGATGGAGGAGAATAGCTCAGCTAGTGAGCATGTGCTCAGAATGTCTGGGTACTACAATCACTTAAATCAAGTGGGAGTTAAACTTCCAGATAAGATAGTGATTGATAGAGTTCTCTAGCCACTCTCACTAAGCTACTAGATCTTCGTGATGAACTATGACATGCAAGGGATGGAGTTGATCCCGGAGCTGTTCGCGGTGCTTAAGACCGCAAAAGGTAGAAATCAAGAAGGAGCATCAAGTGTTGATGGTTTAACAAGACCACTGGTTTCAAAAAGGGCAAGGGCTAGAAGGGAAACTTCATGGATGGCAAACCAGTTACCGCTCCAGTGAAGGAACCCAAGGTTGAACCCAAACCCGAGACTAAGTGCTTCTATTGTAAGGGGAACGGTCACTGGTAGCGGAATTACCCCGAATGCATGGTAGATAAGAAGGCTGGCAACTTCAACAAAATTTATACGTGTTATTAATGTGTACCTCACTAGTACTCCTGGTAGCACCTGGGTATTGGATACCGGTTCGGTTGCTATTATTGGTGACTTGAAGAAAAAGCTACGGACTAAACGGAGACTGGCTAAGGGCGAGGTGATGATGTGTGTTGGAAGTGTTTCCGAAGTTGATGAGATCACCATCGCACGCTCCATCTTCCTTCGGGATTAGTATTGAACCTAGATAAATGTTATCAGGTGTCTACGTTGAGCATGAATATGATTAGATCATGTTCATTGCAATACAGTTATTCATTTAAGTTAGAGAATAATGGTTATTCTGTTTACATGAATAATACCTTTCATGGTCATGCACCCTATGTGAATGGTTCATTGAATCTCGGTCGTGGTAATACACATGTTCACGCCAAAAGATGTAGAGTTAATAATGATAGTACCACTTTCTTGTGGCACTGCCGCTTAGGTCATATTGGCGTAAGATGCATGAAGAAACTCCATGTCGATGGATGTTTGGAGTCACTTGATTTTGAATCGCTTGACACATGCGAGCCATGCCTCATGGGAAGGATGACTAAGACCCCGTTTTTAGGTACAATGAAACGGGAAAGTGACTTGTTGGAAATCTTACATACTGATGTGTGTGATCCAATGAGAATTGAAGCGTGCGATGGATATCGCTATTTTCTCATCTTCACTGATGATTTGAGTAGATTTACTTAATGAAGCACAAGTCTGAAACGTTTGAAAAGTTCAAGCGATTTCAGAGTGAAGTTAAAAAATCATCATAACAATTAGATCATGTTCCTACGATCTGATCAAAAGGGGATTTTCTGAGTTATGAGTTTGGCAATCACTTAAGACATTATGGAATTGTTTCACAGTTGAAGCCACCTGGAACACCACAAGGTAATGGTGTGTCCGGACGTCGTAATCGAACCCTATGAGATATGGTGCGATCTATAATGTCTCTTACCAATCTACCGTTTTCATTTTGAGGTTATGCGTTAGAGACAGCTGCGATGCTTAAACCAAAGTCCGTTGAGACGACGTCGTATGAACATTGGTTTGGCAAGAAACCAAGTTGTCGTTTCTTAATGTTTGGGGCTGCGATGCTTAAGGCTTTAGCCGGCGAAGCTCGAACCCAAAGCGGACAAACACATCTTCATAGGATACCCAATGGTGACAGTGGGTATACCTTCTATCTCAGATCCGAGCGCAAATTGTTTGTCTCTAAGAACGGGTCCTTTCTCGAGAAGGAGTTTCTCTCGAAAGCATTGAGTGGGAGGAAGATAGAACTTGATGAGGTTGTCGAACCTTTACTTCAACCAGAGAGTGATCCAACATAGAAAGATGTTTTCTGTGGCGCCTACGTCTGTTGAAGAGGAAGTTAATGATAGTGATCATGAAGCTTCGGATCAAGTTGCTATCGAACCTCGTAGGTCGACAAGGATATGTACTACTCCTGAGTGGTACGGTAATCCTGTCTTAGATATCATGTTGTTAGACAACAATGAACCTACGAGCTATCGAGAAGCGGTGGTGGGCCCGTATTCCGACAGATGGTTAGAAGCCATGAAATCCGAGATAGGATCCATGTATCAGAACAAAGTATGGACTTTGGTGCACTTGCCCGATGATCGGCAAGCCATTGAGATAAATGGATCTTTAAGAAGAATACGGACATGGGCGGTAATGTTACCATCTATGAAGCTCGACTTGTGGGAAAGAGTCTTTTCACAAGTTTAAGAAGTTGACTACGATGAGAATTTCTCACCCGTAGCGATGCTTAAGTCCGTCGGAATCATGTTAGCATTAGCTGTATTTTTCGATTATGAAATCTGACAGATGGATGTCAAAACAAGTTTTCTTACCAGTTTTCATAAGAACAAGTTGTATGTGATACAATAAAAGGTTTTGTCGATCCTAAGGATGCTAAAAGGCATGCTGGCTCCAGCAATCCTTCTATGGACTAGAGCAAGCATCTCGGAGTCGGAATATATGCTTTGATGGAGTGATCAAAGCTTTTAGATTTATACAATGTTTGCTAGAAACTTGTATTTGCAAGAAAGTGAGTGCGAGCACTACAACATTTCTGATAAGTATATGTGGATGACATATTGTTGATTCGAAATGATGTAGAATTTCTGGAAAGCATAAACGGTTGTTTGAAGAGTGATTTTCAAAGGAAGACCTGGATAAAGCTGCTTACAAATTGGGCATCAAGATCTATAGAGATAGATCAAAATGCCTGATGATACTTTCAAAGAATGCACACCTTGACATGTTTTCGAAGGAGCTCAAAATAGATCAGTCAAAGAAGGGGTTCTTACCTGAGTTGTAAGGTGTGAAGTTGAGTAAGACTCGAAGATTGACCACGGCAGAAGAAAGAGGAAGGACGAAAGGTCGTCCCCTATGCTTTTGTCATAGGCTCTATACGGTATGCCAGGCAAGAGGGTACAAAGGTGATCTAGGAGTAGATCACTAGATAACGGTCAAAAATTATCCTTAGAGGAATAAGGAAATGTTTCTCGGTTATGGAGGTGATAAAGAGTTCGACGTAAAGAGTTACGTCGATGCAAGCTTAACACCTATCCGAATAGCTCTGAGTAGAGATACCGAATACGTATAATGGAGCAACTATTTGGAATAGCTCCAAGTGGATCGTGGTAGCAGCATCTATGATATGACATAAAGTTTGGAGAAATACATACGGATCTCAATATGGCCAGACCCGTTGACTACAACCTCTCTCACAAGCATAACATGATCAAACCCAGAACTCTCAGAGTGTTTATCACATAGTGATGTGAACTAGATCACTGAGTCTAGTAGACTCTTGGATGTTGGTCACATGGTGATGTGACCTGTGAGTGTTGATCACATGGCGATGTGAACTAGATTATTGACTCTAGTGCAAGTGGGAGACTGTTGGAAATATGCCCTAGAGGCAATAATAAATTGGTTATTATTATATTTCCTTGTTCATGATAATCGTTTATTATCCATGCTAGAATTGTATTGATAGGAAACTCAGATACATGTGTGGATACATAGACAACACCATGTCCCTAGTAAGCCTCTAGTTTACTAGCTCGTTGATCAATAGATGGTTACGGTTTCCTGACCATGGACATTGGATGTCTTTGATAACGGGATCACATCATTAGGAGAATGATGTGATGGACAAGACCCAATCCTAAGCCTGGCACAAAGATCGTGTAGTTCGTATGCTAAAGCTTTTCTAATGTCAAGTATCATTTCCTTAGACCATGAGATTGTGCAACTCCCGGATACCATAGGAGTGGTTTGGGTGTGCCAAACGTCACAATGTAACTGGGTGGCTATAAAGGTACACTACAGGTATCTCCGAAAGTGTCTGCTGGGTTGACATGAATCGAGACTGGGATTTGTCACTCCGTGTAAACGGAGAGGTATCTCTGGGCCCACTCGGTAGGACATCATCATAATGTGCACAATGTGATCAAGGAGTTGATCACGGGATGATGTGTTACGGAACGAGTTAAAGAGACTTGCCGGTAACGAGATTGAACAAGGTATCGGGATACCGATGATCGAATCTCGGGCAAGTATCCTACCGATAGACAAAGGGAATTGTATACGGGATTGATTGAATCCTTGACATCGTGGTTCATCTGATGAGATCATCATGGAACATGTGGGAGCCAAAATGGGTATCCAGATCCCGCTGTTGGTTATTGACCGGAGAGTTGTCTCAGCCATTTCTGCATGACTCCCGAACCCGTAGGGTCTACACACTTATGGTTCGATGACGCTAGGGTTATAGGGAATAGATATACGTGGTTACCGAATGTTGTTAGGAGTCCCGGATGAGATCCCGGACATCACGAGGAGTTCCGGAATGGTCCGGAGGTAAAGATTTATATATGGGAAGTCCTGTTTTGGTCACCGGAAAAGTTTCGGGTGCTATCGGTAACGTACCGGGACCACCGGGAGGGTCCCGGGGGTCCACCAGGTGGGGCGACCTGCCCCAGAGGGCTGCATAGGCCAAGTGTGAGAGGGGATCAGCCCCAGGTGGGCTGGTGCGCCCCCCCACCAGGTCCCAAGGCAAAGAGAGAAGGGAAAAGGGGGAAACCCTAGGCTCAGATGGGCCTAAGGCCCACCTAGTGGTGCGCCCCCCCCCCTCTCCCCCCTTGGCCGCCCCCTAGATGGGATCTAGGGCTGGCCGCCACCCCTAGGGATGGAAACCTAGGTGGGGGCGCAGCCCCTCCCTTTCCCCTATATATAGTGGGGTTTTGGGCTGCCATACACACGAGAACATCTCCTTGGTGAAGCCCTACCCCTCTCCCTCCTCGTCTCTTGCGGTGCTTGGCGAAGCCCTGCTGGAGTACCGCGCTCCTCCACCACCACCACGCCGTCGTGGTGCTGCTGGATGGAGTCTTCCCCAACCTCTCCTTCTCCCCTTGCTGGATCAAGGCGTAGGAGACGTCACCGGGCTGTACGTGTGTTGAACGCGCAGGTGCCGTCCGTTCGGCACTAGGATCATCGGTGATTTGGATCACGACGAGTACGACTCCATCAACCCCGTTCACTTGAACTCTTCCGTTAGCGATCTACAAGGGTATGTAAATGCACTCTCCTTCCCCTCGTTGCTAGATTACTCCATAGATTGATCTTGGTGATGCGTAGAAAATTTTGAATTTCTGCTACGATCCCCAACAGGGATATATGTGAAACATGTTCCATTACTTCGTGACAATGAAAGTGCTATCAAGATTGCTCACAATCCCGTGCAACACTCTCGAACTAAGCATATTGAAGTTCGTCATCATTTCATTCGAGATCACGTTGCTAAGGGTGACATAAACCTTAAGCATGTTCGCACCAATAAGCAATTAGCGGATATATTCACTAAACCACTTGATGAGAAAGTGTTTTGCAGGTTAAGAGGTGAATTGAACATCATTGATGCTTCAAACTTGGAGTAGGAACTCCATTGGATACATGCAAGACTTGATCTTACGACTAATCACTTGATATTTCTCCTATGATGATTATCTTATGTCTTGAAAATTTGCATCTTGCATGTTATCTAACCCTTGTAGGTACTTGGATGAATCTAACTCTATGAGATTGCAACTCACTCACATCTTGAGCAATCTCTACATCACCAAGTCTCTACACAATGGTGGTTGATGACAAGGAAGCACGAAACCTTTCAAACATATCCTTTGACAAATTCTATGTTGAGTTTCATGATTGTCATGTTGGATACACAAGTGATCTTCCTTGCGAAAGCTAACCCATGTAGGTAGATGAACTCAAAATCCAAAGGGTGTTCCCAACTCTTGATGGGCTACATCAACCTTGAGCAACCCACACAAGTTCAACTACACGATCAAGATCAACACCACCACCCAAGGTATGTTATTCCATCTTAGAGTAGCTTTACTCCAAGTCATGAGTCAAAGCAACTCGACAAGATGTGAATACATCAAGATACTTAAACGAAAAATGGTAACCCCATTTTGAGCTTAAACAATGAGTACGACCTATGATCAAGTGATCTCACTTGACTCCTAAGTCAATATACTCTAACATAGGTGACTTTGTCACCACCCAACTCTAGATGAAGTTCTCTTGTGTTCTTTTCTGTGTTCTTGCATTTGTCTCATGCATATTTGTTTCCCCTTTAAAAAAACTTCATCTAGATCTTTTAGTTTCTTTTCTTTGCTTTTTGTTCTGCATTTTCTGCATCCAATTCATTACAAATCTTTGTGAGATCTTATTTGTCCAGTGAGTTGAGTTGACAAGTGTTTTTCTCTGTGATGAACTCGGTTCCACCGGTTTCATGTCTCCGGTCCAGACGAATATTTTTGGAGCAACCGAAGAATACAACTCGGTGACACCGATTTCACTACAGGAAAAACATTTTGCCATTTATTCCCGCTTTATTCTTGATCCAGCTCCACTCAATGAATCTTGTCCTCTGCAAGCATCACATTTACCTTAATGCTTTGTACTATGATTCAAGGACTGAACGCATTCACAACAAATTCCAGAAGACCCTTCTTGGAAATTGATGTCAAAGGGGGAGAGAGAGATCACATCAAAGCTTAATCATATCTCTAGGGGGAGAGATCTCTAGGGGGAGGGACACTAGTAGAAAAAGGGTCAAATGTGCGACACATTAGTCCCGCTTTGTAATAGAACCGACACTAATGTGTCCATTAGTGCCGGTTCCAACGGCTAGGTGGGAGGAGCTCTTTAGTACCGGTTCGTGGCGAACCTTTAGCACCAGTTCGTGCCACAAACCGGTACTAATGAGAGTGGTGGCAGGATGTTGTCAGAGTGGGGCCCCTCCAGCACCTTTACAACCGGTTCGTGCCACGAACCGGTACCAAAGGTCGTCCTATATAAACCCTTCATCCACCAGCACTCTGTTCTTCCACCTTTCCCCTCTCCCTCTCCTTTGTTCTTCCCTTCTTCCTCTCGAGTTCATCACAAAATTTGCCCAAATTTGTCAAGATTTGCAGGCCCCATCCATTCAAATGATCACAAAGGTTAGCAACTTTGTCCTTTCATCTCTCATTGCTGGATTAGCTCTTGCATTGGTTTATATAGTGATTAATTGTGGGTTTTAGTAATTTGGGAGGAATTATATGTGGTAGTATTTGATTTATATGAAAATTGAGATCAAAATAACACTTAGTTATGTGTAGGTGTGGTTTACTTAGTGCCTTCTAAATCTCCGTCGTAACCACCATCGATCGCCCGCACCGTCCCATTGCCGGCACCACCTTGTGGTGAGACTCTTGTTCATGAAATTTTATATAAAAAAATGATGTTTGTATGATTTGGATATATAGTTACTCGTATAATTATCTTACCCGTACGTTGTTTGTTATACATAGTGCCATGGTTTTGATATCCGTCCCCTTCGGCCCTCGCCCTTGTTATGATTCGGATGTGGTATATTCTCTTTGAAAACTATTTGTTGTATTTTGTGTTTATGACAAATTATGCCCATCAAGCTGACATAAATATTTGTATGTAGGAGGTAGTTGAACCAGAAATTCCAACCGACCCTAATGTCGAGAGGTTAAATTTAGTTGAAAGAGAAAACGAGGATTTGAAAGAAAAATTGAAAAGAATTGAGGGGGAGAAGATGGAATTGGAGTTGCATGTTGCCGATGTCGTCGATGATCACAAGATTAAGATGGAGAAAATGCGCTTGAAGATTAGAAAGATTAGAAAATATGCCATTCATGGTGAGGCTTGGTATCATTATGCTGTTGGATCAATTGTTACCTTAGTTGCGATCTTGATCGCATTTGTTGTTGCATTTAAATTCTTTAGCTAGAGAGTTATTTGTTTGTTGCATTTAAGTGTTGCATGAACTTTATGTATTGTATTAATTTGGTGTTTTCGGTGGTGTGTATTGAAGATGAGCCGGCAATGGATGTACGATGACCGATGCTCTCCCGAGTTCAATAATGGCATGCATACTTTTCTGCTTGCGGCTGAGGCAAACAAGTGGGCGGATGGTTTTATGCCTTGTCCATGTGCTGGCTGTAAGAATGGTCACAATTACTCTATGTTAAGAACCATTCACGTCCACCTGTTTGAGTCCGGTTTCATGCCCCACTATAATGTTTGGACCAAGCATGGAGAAAGAGGGGTTATGATGGAAGACAATGAAGAAGAAGAGGACGACGACAGCTATCCTGGCCATGGGTTCCCTGAATACGATGATACAACAATGACGGAAGAAGCTGAGCTAGTAATGCAGGAAGAAGCTGAGCCGACAATGCGGGAAGAAGCTGAAGAAGAGGCACCGGATGAGCCCGTTGATGATCTAGGTCGGGCCATTGCCGATGCAAAGAGAAATTGCGCAAGTGATTTGGAGAAGAAGAAGTTCCAGCGCATGTTAGAGGATCACAAAAAATTGTTGTACCCGAATTGCGTAGGTGACAAGAAAAAGATGGGCACCACACTGGAATTGCTACAATGGAAGGCAGAGAATGGTGTATCTGACAAGGGATTTGGAAAGTTGCTGGTAATGATAAACAATATGCTTCCAAAGGACAACGAATGGCCCGAGAGTACGTACGAAGCAAAGAAGGCTGTCTGCCCTCTAGGGTTAGAGGTGCAGAAGATACATGCATGCCCTATTGATTGCATCCTCTACCGTGGTGAGTACGAGGATTTGAATGCTTGCCCAGTATGGGGTGCATTGCGCTATAAGATCAGCCGCGATGACCCTGGTGATGTCGAGGGCGAGCGCCCCAGGAAGAAGATTCCTACTAAGGTGATGTGGTATCACTAGTAGAAAAAGGGTCAAATGTGAAGCACATTAGTGCCGGTTTGAATTTGAGCCGGCACTAATGTGACCATTAGTGCCGGTTCCAACGCCTAGGCGGGCGGGCATCATTAGTACCGGTTCGTGGGTAACCTTTAGTACCGGTTCATGCCACGAACCGGTACTAATGAGGCTGTGTCAGGCTATGGTCAGTCTGGGGCCCCCATGAAGACCTTTAGTACCGGTTCATGCCATGAACCGGTACTAGAGTTTCTTTGTAAGCTGATTTTTAGTCCCACCTTGCCAAGAGAGAGGCAGTATGAGCTGTTTATAAGCCGTGAGTGCACAGACAATGATGAAGAGTTGCAATGCTCACCTACATGTTGATTAGCTTCAAGCCTTGCGGAATAGCATAGATTGACTGAGCTATGTGCAGTGCAGTCTACACTATTCCGAATGGCTTGAAGCATATTAACCAGCATTGCACCTCTTTTTATTTTTAATAACTTATTTGAACTCCGGACTTCTTTTGTGTTCAGTATGTAGCATTCAAAGCGACGTCATCAATTTCCAACATGTTCTGACATCATTTGTTGTTTTTCGGTCATTTACCTAATTGTTTAGAGAGCTAAATGACCGTGAAATTGAAAATCACTACAAAATGAATCCTGAAAATGTTGAAACTTGGCATGGTATCATCATATCACCCGCATAGCATGCGCGAAAGAGTAGAGAGGGTCACGGCAAAAACTGGACGCACTTCGTGTACAAACTGGACAAACTCTTTCAGAGTATCAGGGTTTCGGACGAGAACTCATCTGTTACATGGCCACTTCAATGTTTTTTAAACTTATTTGAACTCCGGACTTCTTTTGTGTTCAGTATGCAGCATTTAAAGCGACGTCATCAATTTCCAACATGTTCTGACATCATCTGTTGTTTTTCGGTCATTTACCTAATTGTTTAGAGAGCTAAATGACCGTGAAATTGAAAATCACTACAAAATGAATCCTGAAAATGTTGAAACTTGGCATGGTATCATCATATCACCCGCATAGCATGCGCGAAAGAGTAGAGAGGGTCACGGCAAAAACTGGACGCACTTCGTGTACAAACTGGACAAACTCTTTCGAAGTATCAGTGTTTCGGACGAGAACTCATTTGTTACACGGCCACTTCAATGTTTTTTAAACTTATTTGAACTCCGGACTTCTTTTGTGTTTAGTATGTAGCATTCAAAGCGACGTCATCAATTTCCAACATGTTCTGACATCATTTGTTATTTTTCGATCATTTACCTAATTGTTTAGAGAGCTAAATGATCGTGAAATTGAAAATCACTACAAAATGAATCCTGAAAATGTTGAAACTTGGCATGGTATCATCACATCACCCGCATACCATGCGCGAAAGAGTAGAGAGGGTCACGGCAAAAACTGGACGCACTTCGTGTACAAACTGGACAAACTCTTTCAAAGTATCAGGGTTTCAGACGAGAACTCATCTGTTATATGGCCACTTCAATGTTTTTTAAACTTATTTGAACTCCGGACTTCTTTTGTGTTCAGTATGCAGCATTCAAAGCGACGTCATCAATTTCCAACATGTTCTGACATCATTTGTTGTTTTTCGGTCATTTACCTAATTGTTTTAGAGAGCTAAATGACCGTGAAATTGAAAATCACTACAAAATGAATCCTGGAAATGTTGAAACTTGGCATGGTATCATCATATCACCCGCATAGCATGCGCGAAAGAGTAGAGAGGGTCACGGCAAAAACTGGACACACTTCGTGTACAAACTGGACATACCCTTTTGGAGTATCAAGGTTTCGGACGAGAACTCATCTATTACACGGCCACTTCAATGTTTTTTAAACTTATTTGAACTCCGGACTTCTTTTGTGTTCAGTATGCAGCATTCAAAGCGACGTCATCAATTTCTAACATGTTCTGACATCATTTGTTGTTTTTCGGTCATTTACCTAATTGTTCAGTATGCAGCATTCAATTTCGAGAAGAAAATAAATAGAAGAAAAGAAATAATGCAGAAAATAAAAAAACTATACAAAACAATTACTCAAAAATAAACAGAAGAAAATAAATAATGCAGAAAAGAAAAAACTATATAAAAAACTACTCAAAAATAAATTCAATTTCCAGAAGAAAATAAATAGAAGAAAATAAAGAATGTAGAAAAGAAAAAACTATATAATTAAAAAACTACTCAAAAATAAATAGAAGAAAATAAATAATGCAGAAAAGAAAAAACTATATAAAAAATTTGTTGGCGCGCTGCCCAGTTGGCCTGCCAGACCTAGGGTGTGCAAATGCAGGCCCAGAAGGGCCAGCAGGCTCACAGGGCAGCGCGCCCTAATTAATTAGGCCCAGAAGCCTGCTGTATAGAGGAGTTCGAAGAGGTAGTCACGGCTGGGTTTATAAACAAGTGCGGGTGCACTTCGCCCGGCGAGGTGGGACTAAACTTTGGGGTGGCAGCGCGAGGTCTTTAGTACCGGTTGGTGGCTCCAACCGGTACTAAAGGCCTCTCCTATATATACAACACTTACGACAATTCAGTTAGATCTCCCCACTTCTTTCGTCTCCAACCTCTCGCGCGCCGCTCGAACCTCGCCGCCCGTCGCCCGTCGTCGTCGCCGTCTCACGCCGCCGCCCCGAACGCCGCGCGCCGCCGTCCGTCGTCGTCGCACCCGTCCCGTACGGCGGTGCCCCCGCCCGTATGTACGCCGCCGCCCCCGCCCCGTACACCGGCGCCCCCGCTTGTACGTACGGGGCATCGGCGTACGGGGCCGCACACATACACACATACACACACATATATACGTACACACTACACACACACACATACACACACACACATTTTTTTACTTATTTTTTTAGAAAAGTTAATTAGATGATCGAATGTTTGATTAATGTCGAATGTTAGATGAATTAGCTAGATAGAAAATTGTCAAACTATAGAGATTTGAACTAGTTGAATAATTAATATAACTAGTTTATTTTTAGTAAGAAAATTATCGGACTAGTTTATTTAGGTATATGAGATTTGAACTAGTTCAATAATTAATATAACTGGTTTATTTTTAGTAAGAAAATTGTCGAACTAGTTTATTTGGGTATATGAGATTTGAACTAGTTCAATAATTAATATAACTAGTTTATTTAGGTATATGAGATTTGAACTAGTTCAATAATTAATATAACTAGTTTATTTTTAGTAAGAAAATTTAGGTATCTGAGATTTGATGATCTAATTAAAATATTATTTGTTAATGAGTTTTTCTGTTTATTTAATTTTTTATATATTTTGAGTTTATATAAATGTTAGATTAATGTCGAATGTTAGATGAATTAGATAGAAAAGTTAAATATATAGTAATGTCAATTGTTAGAGATGAATATAGTTAGATATATTAATGTCAAATGTTAGATGAATATATATTTGGCTAGATATTAATTAATGTTAGATAGTAATAGGTGTTTAATGTTTCACCTATATGAACATAGGAAATGTCATCTGACGACGAAAAAGATTTCATTATGTGCAAACACTGTGAAGACCAGCGCGGCCTGTGCGACAGAAATTTCCTTGTTGATGGTAGGCGCTTCAGCATCAAGCTGGATGAGACATTCGAAGTTGATACAGTAAGTCACTTTGTCAATTATTATTTGAATGCAAAACTTATGCTTCATTTGCTTCAACTTATAATTTTAAATTTTCACTATTCTACTAGCGCATCCCCTGCCATGCAAGAATTTTTGTCTTGGATAAGATAGGTTTTAGTGCTATAGATGATATGGAGGTAAAGAGAGTTTACTTGAAGACGGAGCATGGGTATACTTTCAACGTCAAATTATATAATGGAGACACATACACCCATTTTGAATGCAAAACTTGGCAAGCACTATGCAAGGCTTATGCATTTGAGCCTGGTATGGCTGTCACCTTTGATATTCGTCCGGAAGATGATATTGAAGGTAATATAGACATTTGGGTCGATGTGCAAACACCTCCAGTTCTACCATTATGTGAGTTTTTCTCAACCATGCATGCATATGTTTATGTCTTTGATACAGTTTATTCAAAAATAGTTGACAACTAATATGTAGTGTCAGCTTATTTCGGTTCAAGCAAACATGTCCGGCGCTTGGTAGACAGGA
The DNA here is from genome assembly GCF_003073215.2 of Triticum urartu. NCBI lineage: Eukaryota > Viridiplantae > Streptophyta > Magnoliopsida > Poales > Poaceae > Triticum > Triticum urartu. The sequence goes on along the minus strand of NC_053026.1, from coordinate 617,065,081 downwards.
CCTACTACTGCCCCGGGGCTCAACTAAACTGCGAGGAGATAAGTCATTATGTTTCATGGCTTGAGGATCTTAATACTGTCAAGACAATTTTTTTCCTGAACTTAGAAATGTTAGTACTCAAAACATGCGACCAATGGTGATCGTATTGAACTACGGTCACATCTATAATCGAAAGATGGTAAGATTTTAACTATTTGTCCTTAATTAGTGCATCTTTTGCATACATTATTTTTGAAGCTAAACTTTCATTGCTTAGTATATTAATTACTATACGATGTTCTTCAACAGGGACTTCCGATGACAGTTGTGCCTCAGTGGATCGAGACTAAAGGTGACATGTCAATGGTTAGCTTACGGCCAAGATATCCTACATTGCACATGAGTGCATTCAGGATTTCTGAAAGCGAAGAATGCTTAATAGTGAAAGATTGGAGCAAAATTGTTAACGATCGCAGAGAAGTACTAGGGGGCAGCAAGGAGAAGCGCAACCCAAGATTAGGAGACCGATTCATCTGCATGCTCCAGTGTGATGAATCAGGAGAGCTATACATGTTCTATGCTATTCTACCTGAGAGGGAGCAACACTAGTTCATGCTCTTAATTAGTGTCTCATGTCCGTGTCCTGAACTTCGATGTTGGTGATGATTATGTTGAACTCGATGATATCTTTGCTTCTGTTACAAAGTGAATGTTTCCTCTTTACGCTAGCCAGTGTTGGTGATGATTAGATAGCTAGCGGTAATGACTATGATGATTAAATAGTGGTAATTAGATGACTACGATGATTTTTAGCTAGCTAGAGTTTATTTATTTATTAATATGCGATGATGATGATGATGACGACTACAACTCATTATAACGTAAAACAATCCTAAATTAAATTTATAACATAAATTTAATTGAAAAATACAAAATAAAACAAAAACCCACAAACATTTAGTACCGGTTGGTGTTACCAACCGGTACTAAAGGGCTCCCGGCCCCTGGAGCTGGCTCGTGCCACGTGGTCTCCCTTTAGCACCGGTTCGTGCTGAACCGGTACTAAAGGGGGGGGGGGGCTTTAGTGCCAACACTTTAGTGCCAGTTATCGAACCGGCACTAGAGGGCCTTACGAACCGGTGCTATTGCCTAGTTCTACACTAGTGTATGCTCTTATAATACCATAGTTGAAACATTTGTTCCAAAACAAAGAGCATGCCAAGGTGATGCGATGGCACAGACAAGACTGTAAGAAAGACGGAAAGTTGAGAGTACCCGCTGACGGGTCGCAGTGGAGAAAAATCGAAAGAAAGTACGGGAAGGAGTTTGCAGATGACGCAAGGAACGTATGGTTTGGTCTAAGCGTAGATGGCATTAGTCCTTTTGGGGAGCAGAGCAGCAACCATAGCACCTGGCCTATGACTCTATGTTTGTATAAGATTCCTTCTTGGTTGTGCATGAAGCGGAAGTTCATTATGATGCCAGTGCTCATCCAAGGCCCTAAGCAACCCGGCAATGACATTGATGTGTACCTAAGGCCATTAGTTGAAGAACTCTTAGAACTGTGGAATGGAACAGGTGTACGTGCGTGGGATGAGCACATGGGGGAAGAATTTGACCTAAAGGTGTTGCTCTTCATGACCATCAATGGTTGGCCTGCTCCAGTAACCTTTCAGGACAGACAAACAAGGGATACCGCGCATGCACACACTGTTTGGACGATACCGACAGTATATATTTGGCTAATTGTAAGAAGAATGTGTACCTGGGACATCATCGATTTCTTCCGAGCAGGCATCCCGTAAGAAAGAAAGGCAAGAATTTCAAAGGTGAGGTGGATCACCAGACGAAGCCTCGCCACCGTACTGGTGCTGATGTACATGATATGGTCAAGAATTTGAAGGTGATCTTTGGAAAGGGTCCCGGTGGACAACCTATTCCGAATGACGCTGACGGACGCGCACCCATGTGGAAGAAGAAATCTATATTTTGGGACCTGCCCTATTGGAAAGACCTAGAGGTCCGCTCCGCAATCGACGTGATGCACGTGATGAAGAATCTTTGTGTGACCCTGCTTGGCTTCTTAGGCGTGTATGGGAAGACAAAAGATACACCTGAGGCATGAGAGGACCAGCAATGTATGCACGGAAAAGACGGCATACATCAGGGTCATGCAAGCTATGCTCTTACCAAAGAAGAGAAGGAAATCTTCTTTGAATGCCTGCTCAGTATTAAGGTACCATCTGGCTTCTCGTCGAATATAAAGGGAATAATAAACATGGCAGAGAAAAAGTCCCAGAACCTAAAGTCTCAAGACTGCCACGTGATTATGACGCAACTGCTTCCGGTTGCATTGAGGGGGCTTCTACTGAAAATCGTTCAATTAGCCATTGTGAAGCTATGTGCATTCCTCAATGCAATCTCTGAGAAGGTAATCGATCCAGAAATCATATCAAGGTTAGAGAATGATTTGGTGCAATGTCTTGTCAGTTTCGAGTTGGTGTTCCCGCCATCCTTCTTCAACATCATGACGCACAACCTAGTTCACCTATGCGAAGAAATTAACATTTTGGGTCCTGTATTTCTACACAATATGTTCCCCTTTGAGAGGTTCATGGGAGTCCTAAAGAAATATGTTCATAATCGTGCTAGGCCAGAAGGAAGCATCTCCAAGGGCCATGAAAATGAGGAGGTCATTGAGATTTGTATTGACTTTATTCCTAACCTTAAGCCAATTGGTGTTCCTGAATCGCGGCATAAGGGCAAACTGGATGGAAAAGGCACGCTAGGAGGGGAACAAATAATATGTATGGACGTACATTCTCTCACTGAAGCACACTACAAGGCTCTACAGAATTCCACCTTGGTGGCTCCGTATATGGATGAACACAAGAATTTGCTACGCTCCAAACACCCGGAGCGGTCTGATGACTGGATTACACATGAACAAACCAGGAGTTACGCCAGCTGGTTGCAGACACGTACCATGCATGACGCCTCTATTGAAGATGACATGTACTTGCTGTCCCAGTTACCATCTTCGAATATAATGAGTTTCAAAGGGTACGGGATATATGGTAATACATTTTACATGATCGCCCAAGATAAGAAGAGCACCAACCAAAACAGTGGTGTCCGCTTTGATGCAGAAACCAAGACGGGAAAGGAAACATATTATGGTTATATATATAAAGGACATAGGGGAACTTGACTATCGACGTGGTTTGAAGGTCCCTTTGTTTCGGTGCAAATGGGTCAATATGACACGAGGCGGGGTAACGGAAGACCCGCAGTACGGAATGACAATAGTGGATCTCAACAATCTTGCATATGCAGACGAACCATTCATCCTAGCCAATGATGTGGCACAGGTTTTCTATGTGAAGGACATGTCTACCAAGCCGAGAAAAAGAAAAGATAAGGAAGTGAATGCATCGTACGATGAGCCAAGCGGCACATAGTTCTTTCTGGGAAGAGAAACATCGTGGGAGTGGATGACAAGACAGACATGTCAGGAGATTATGAAAAGTTTGATGAAATTGCTCCATTCACACTGAATATTGACCCGAGCATCCCGTTAAATGATGAAGATTTTCCATGGTAACGGCGCAAAGGGACACACGCGAAGAAAACGTTTCACACCCAAACATCTGGGATGTGATCGGCTTCATTGTCATCACTTTATTCTGTGTTTCACACCCAGGAGGGAATATCTGTAATAGTTAGGGTAGTTATGTGTTTTGGCATTTGAAACGCGAAGTAATTTTATGTGCAAACAAATTCTTTCATGCCTTTACTGATTTTTTCAGCTAAAAAGGCATTTCATTTTTTAAATAACCTAAGCATTACCAAATTGAATATAATGATAAAACACTAATATTAAACATAATAAAAAAGAATCACTGAAAAATGTATTTTTAAAGTTAAGTTATTCCCAAACTAGTGATTGACACAAATTTCAAATAATTGAAAATTTAAACTATTCAAATTTAAAAACTACCGGCACTAACTGGAAGTTTCTAAAAACTATCAAAAATATTCACAAAGAAACTCTAAATACAGCAAAAAAACAACTATAAATGAATAAAACAAAATAAATAAAGCAGAAAAGAAAAAACTAAATGAAAGAAGGCCCACCTACCGGGCCACAGGGGCCTGCATATGACTAGAAACCCAACCTGTTGTTGGGCCAGGATGCAGGCCCGCAAGCCTAATAGGCCCCACAGGGCAGAGTAGTAGAGGTAGGCCCAGAAGGCCTGCTTTAGAGAGGAGCTCGAGACAGCAGCGGCGGCGGGGCTTATAAGCAGGTGCGAGCGCCCTTCGGCTAGCGAGGTGGGACTAAACTTCTGCGCCCTCGCTTGGCAGCGCACCCCCTTTAGTACCGGGTCGTGGCATCAACCGGTACTAAAGGGGGGGGGTCTTTAGTACCAGTTGGAGCCACCAACCGGTACTAATAGGCCTTTTAGTACCGGGTGGTGGCTCCAACCGGTACTAAAGGTGCCTTCTATATATACATCACTTCGAAAAATTTCATTCTCCCTCTGTTTCCCCATTGAAGCACCGCCCACCCCGATCGATCGACGCCGTCGCCGCCCCGTCCCCGTCGCCGCCCCTGTCCCGCGCCGGCCCCGTCACGCGCCATTGCTGTCGCCGCCCCCATCCCCGTCGCCGCCCTCATCCCCGTCGCCGCCCCCGTCCCCGTCGCCGGCCCCGTCCCCGTCGCCGCCCCGGGCCCGTCCCTGTCGCGCCGTCCCCGCGTCGCCGCCCCCGTCACGCACCGGCCCGTTGCTGCCCCCGGTCGTCGCCTCGCCGTCGTCGTCGCCCCGCTGTGAGCTCTCCCCCTCTAACGCCTCTCCCTCACCCCTGGCGGCCACCATGGGCGCCGCCCCTCCCCGAGCCCATACACACACAGAAGCATGATGAACACACACACACACACACATTTCCTTAAGTTAATTAGTATATACGTATTTTTTATGTTTAATTAGTTTAGATGTTTTAGATTATTATTTTTTCACTAGTATATATGTATGAATGCATGTTAGATGGATATAATTAGTGTTTAATTCGTATGGAATTCTTTTTATATAATGTTGTTTTTCTGTTTTTTAATGGATGTATAGAAGTTGTTTTTTCTGTTTTTAGTGTTAGATGCTTAATTAGTATGAAATAGCATATAGAATTTTGACATATGCAATGATAGCATAATTAGTGTTACATTTGCATATAGTATTTGTTGTCGATGATGCCCGGCCCGCATCCTCGTCATCGACCCGCTCGCGACGACGTCCTGCTTCAGAGGACCCCTGTCCGGGACTGGGCTCCGCCGGGCTGGCACTGGGAGGTGCTACCTTCAGGGGCGCGACGCTTAGTGAGGAACCTGGCCCCGGGTCCCGTTGTCGCCCCTCATCTCCTTTAGTGGTGTTCGCGTGGGCCACTTTCGGTGCGGAGGGAGCCGGCCCCGCCGGAGGTGGTACGTTGCCGTGTCAGGGAGGAGGACGAGCACGTCCATCGCTACATGGCTGCTATGGACGTCAGGTTCTCCAATACCTAGCAGGTTCTTTGGGGAGATCACCCGAGCTATGATCCAGTGATGGTTCCTTCACTTTAGTTGTCCACCGCCAAGATTACTCTCTAGTATTTGATCTTTATTAGCTAGCTAGCTAGCTAGTGATGTATTCGATATATAATATTCGAGATGATTTATTTGAGATTATATATATTATTCGAGACGATGTATTCGAGATTATATCTATTATTCGAGACGACGTATTCGAGATTATATTCGATGATTCTTATTATGTACTATGATTGATTCAGTTTTTCCTTATTAATTGATTGCATCCATGCATTGTAATTTGAATATATTTCTTTTGGATTAGTTAAATAAAACCTATGGCGGACAATACCGGCAGAGAGGGAGAAGAGGCCTTGTTCAATATCATACGCAATCCTCGCGGGCCAGATGATGATCAGAATGAAGAAGATTATGACGGCTCTGAATATCTAAACAACACCGGGGAGGGTGATATGATATTCGATCGCGACGACCGAATTGATGAAGTCATGAACTATGAACATGACAAAGAAAATGTTGATCTTGAAACAACAAAGACCGGCGAGGTATATTTATATAAGCAAGCATCTGGCGATCATCACATGTTTTAAATGACTTGAAGATATATATTAACGAATCAATCTTTCTTCTTTCAGCCATCCGGATCGGGCAAATCTTCAGGCAGCAGGACAGTACGAGGCCCGAACAAAAAGTTGAAGGAGGGCGTAAAGTACAATATCGAGGCCATCAAACCTAATGGCGAACCATTAGCGCCTAAGAATATTGCGCACAAGTTCATTCATCAGTGCGGAGTTCTTGTGAAGGACCAACTCCCGATCTCCCTTCAAGAATGGAGAGAGCCAGCAAAGCCACGTCCAGATCTTACTTTTGTCGACGACAGACAAAAACTTCTGCTTTGGGAAACGCTCATGGAACATTTCACTCTAACAGATCATTTCACAGATGTAGATGTGGAGAAAGTCAAGGACGCTGCTCTTAGGAATATGGCGGTTGCATTCAACAACCACAAGAATCGTGTATGGGACCAGTACGTCAAGGGAGGAAAAAGACTCCAGTATTCATGGGAACACTAGATAAGCAAAGTGCTCATTGGGACAATTTCGTAAAATTCAAGGAATCGGAATTATGTAAGGAATGGTCGAGAATAAACAAGGCCAATGCCGCAAAAAAGGATAAGTTCCATAAGCTGGGGCCAGGTGGCTATGCGGTAGGAATGCCTAAGTGGGATAAGTCTGAGAAAGAGATGGAGGATGCAGGTGTCACTCCAGAAACATTGAGCTGGCCCCCCAGGTGCAGGACTTGGTTCTATGCACATGGGGGGAGCTGGACCCAAAGACAGGCAAAGTTTCGAAGAAGGCATGTCTGGACGGAGCCGAAGATAAGCTACTTGTTGCAATAGAAGAGGCTCGATCGGGGGTGTTCGAGTCCAACAGAGAGAACGACGAGCTTACACGTGCCCTGGGAAATCCTGAACACCCAGGAAGAACACGAGGCAAGGGCGCTATTCCGTGGTATGAGGGGTTTCCGGACTGGAACACCGACTACAGAACCCGTGCGAGAAAGAAGATTGCAGAGGACAAGAAGAGGAAGATGGAGGAGGAGCAGAGGAAGCTGGACTATGAACGCCTTCAAGGCCTAGAATCAGCGCACGCGGACTTGGCAGTCAAATTCCAGCGGCAGCAGGAGCAGATTGACTCATTTAGCCAGCAAAGGGGGTCTCAGCAGCTGCAGCAACTAGCGGATGATCCAACATTGGATAGCATCGTCCCATCCATGCCGAGAAGCAGCGTGGTTTCCACCCCGGGCGACGCATTGCTGGAAAGCTACCTAGTGGATGACATCATGGAGAACACTAACTGCGAGCTACACTTCAAAATTAAGAACATATCCATGAAGGTGGCGGACGCCATTGCTTTTACAAATCCCCCCGAGGCAACCTTCCATTGCAACCGGATTCCAGCGGGCTATGCTCGTGTCTTGGTTGAGGAGGTGGTGGACCAATATTCGGGGCTAGAGCTTGACATTCCTAGAGGTGATGAGGAGCACGCACTGGGAGAGGCCAACCATCGTATCATCCTATGGAGAAAGGATTGCATCATCTTTCGAAGGCCACCGACACCGCGTCATCTGACTCCTCATCGAAGTCCGCCACCGAGTCAGCAGACTCCCGCTCCTCCAAGTCCACCAACGCGTTAGGACACTCCTCCTCCAAGTCCGGCACAGCTTCAGGCCACTCCTCCTCCTCCAAGTCCGGCAAAGCGTCAGGCCACTCCTCCTCCAAGTCCGGCACAGCTTCAGGCCACTCCTCCTCCTCCAACTCAGCCACGTCAGCCGTCCTCGCCGCCTCAGCAATCACGGAAGAGAGCCGCCTCAGCTATGGTGCGTGGCGGTATAAGTCAAGGTAGTACTGGAGGTACAGGCGGAGGCAAGCGATTTCAATATGGTCCAAGCAGCCTTGCGCCTCTTCCGCAGAGGCCTTACGACAAGTCCGAGGAGGAAAACGCAGCCATATCGAAGGCCAAGGTGGAAGCCCATTTTGCACCGAAACCGCCTCCGCCGCCAAGGGAGATAGTGCTTGAGGAAAAGATTGACCACTTCATTCGTATGGCTAGAGCACCAGCTCCCAAGCTTGTTGACACAGACTATGAGCGCCACCTTAGGAAGTTAAATCGAGCACGTCTATAGAAAGAGGTGAGCTCGAGCTCGAGAAAATCAGCTGGCAACAGGAGCGGTAAAACTGTTCCCCAGCTGGGAGAACAGGCGGTGCAATCAATCCCCCCGCTTGTTGTGCCAACAACACATGAGAGTACGCGCGCCCAATATTATTGTGGGCAAACCGTTAACGTTCCCGGGCTGGGCAATGTGGTAATAACCGAGGAGCATATTGAGCAGGCTAAAAGGCTCATGATCACTGTTGGACAACTCCTCGATATCGAGCCCATGTCTCTAATTAGAGAGGAGGAAATAAAACGGAAATATGTCCGGGGCCAACCTTTGGTCGAGCCAGACGAGGTCAAGAAGCTCCCAACGAGAATGCATGAATTGCATCAATGGTACATGGACATTACCAAGATTTCCAATCGAGAGTCCCTAATGGTGAATGTCAAGAAGGATCATTACTACCATGAGAAAGCTGTGTCCGTTGAGTATTCAGAACTATTTCAGTTATACAATCAAGACGCACTCGACAAATCTACCATCAGTTATTATTGTCTGTAAGTAATTTCTTTCTGTAATTTAAGTCTCAAGCTAGCTGTAGTGATCATTTTGATCAATCATTACCTGTAATTATCCTCACTATATTCTTTTATGTGGTATTATGCAGGATGAAGATTTATGAAATGAAAAAAGGTGGACGCTATGGCATTGGGTTCACTGACCCAAATACCATTAATGAATACACATGGAAATTAGATCCATATTATGAAAAAAGTGTAGAGGAAAGCATGCTAGAGTTCTGCAAGTGCCTCAATGCCAATGAAGATATACTACTTCCTTACAACTTCGACACTGTCTTGTACTACAAATTCGGTTTTTGCCTACTAGCTAGCTACATGTTTTTTCTTACATATGCCCACTTAATTAACACATGCAAACGTTTGTGCATGCAGATTTCACTGGATCTTGTTAATCATTAAAGTTGATGAAGGAACAGTTGAAATACTGGACTCACTACTTAAAAAAGCAAGTGACTACACCATTGTGAAGGGGATAGTCAACAGGTAATTTCAATCATTATTAACTATATCTCGGCCTATTTAATTAGTTCGTCATTTCCTGATAACAACTATTTAATAACCCATTTATTCATTTTCTTTGTCGGCGGCAGGGCTTGGGCAAAGTTCATCAGCGTCACTCCAGGCCAATGGAAACGAAATCTGAAATGGTATCGACCCAAGGTAAGTAATTAAGTAGTACTAGCTAGCTGCCATCTCTTTAATTATCATGCTTGATTAATTATTATCTGGTAAAATTCCATTCTCGTAAAGGCCCTGAAGCAGTGGTCGGGGAATAATCTGTGTGCATACTACGTTTGCGAGAACATTTGCATGATGGCGTCCGAAAGGAGCGGATCTCAAAGACATGAGTGGGTACGTTTGTCAGAACACTATTCACATTTTTTACACCATTATCGATATCTAGTCACACAACTAATACACATGCATATTGATCTCCTTCTTAATAGTTCAAAGAGGTGCGGGAGCAGCTCCTAGCAGAGGACCGCATAGAAGCAATTCAAGAGGAAATAGCGGGATTTTTGCTCGACCAGGTCATAGATCCCAAAGGAGAATACTTTTACCTGCTACCGCCCCCATGAACCACTTCCAATTGTCATCGTGCTCCGAAGGCACCAATTAGGAGAAATTGTATATAGCTACCTAATTGTATACATATATACATGTGCGTATATATGTGTGAATTAATGGTGGTTGTGAGATATTCGATGATATATATATATGATCGGTTCTACTAGAAATTCTATTTATATATATGCATAACGTGTGCAATATGTAGCATCGTAAAATACCAGCAAAAGAAAACGAATTAAATGGAAAACACAAAATTAAATGAAAAAGAAATCATAAACCCAAAACCCCCCAACCTTTTAATACCGGTTGGTGTCACCAACCGGTACTAAAGGGCTCCCTGCCTCCGGAGCTGGCTCGTGCCACATGGTTTCCCTTTAGCACCGGTTCGTGCTGAACCGGTACTAAAGGGGGGGGACCTTTAGTGCCCACACTTTAGTGTCGTTTACCTAACCGGGACTAAAGGGCCTTACGAACCGGTGATATTGCCCGGTTCTGCACTAGTAGGAATACTCCAGGAAAGAGTAATCTTCAAGGATCCCAGATGCTTGATGTTCAAGAGGAGTGATGCCACATGTCTTCTTGGGGGAAAGACATGTTCATATGTGCTTATTTGCATTAGCTCTGTTCATTTGTTTCTTTGAGCTCTGTTTTTCTGTTCCCTATCTTCTCCCAGTATCCCATGCTAGATTCAGGGGGAGCAATACATCCAAGGGAAAGAAATTTATTAAATTCATTGCATATCTTTCTCTTTGAGGACATGTCAATATCTATCGTGGTACTCTGTACTCACTCTACATGTCATCCCAGTCTTGGTACTCTTGTGGTTTCTTTTGTTTGCTCTAGCTAGTGGGTGCATCTGTGTTATATAACCTTGTTTACGCAGGCATATCCCATCCTAGCGAACTCAAGACCACAAGGTAAGTATATGCATCATAGTCATGTGTATGAGAAATTCTTGCTGATGTACATACTTTTTGCAAGAAGGACTCATGTGCATGAAGGTACATTTCCCATATTCATATCTTTTACCCTGGTGCATATAGCCAAGATACATGTAACACATTGCTACTCTATCATGGTTATGCTCTCACATGCTTCTATATTCCATATTCACATGATTGCATACATGTAGGGGGAGCCTATGCTTGTTACATGTCATTCCAAAGCTTTACTTGCTATTCTCTATATCTTTATCTAAAGCTTTGATGTATGTTGCCATCAATTACCAAAAAGGGGGAGATTGAAAGCACAAGTGCTCCCTGGGTGATTTTGATAATTAATGACAACATATCTCTTGTTGGACTAATACTTTTACCTAGTATGTTTCAGACAAGTTCAACAAATTAAGTGGCATGGACTAAAGGATGTGGAACCCCTTCAAGATCCTAAGGACTAAGGATTAGCTAAAGCTTCAAGATCAAGACTCTACATTTTCTATTTTAGTGATCCAAGATCACATTGAGTCTATAGGAAAAGCCAATACTATCAAGAGGGGATGAGGTGTTGCGTAATGGCTTGCTTGCTCAAAGTGCTTAGTGATATGCTCCAAAACCCTGAACTACCTTACCCACATCCACATATGACCTAAACCAAAAGTCAAACTCGGCCCCACCGATTCTTCTATCTGGCGCCACCGAGTTCAGATGTCATAGCCACTGCCACAAACCCTAGGCAAATCGGTTTCACCGATAGGGATCTCGGTCTCACCGGGATGGGATTGTAATCTCTCTGTCTATGTCCATTACCAAAATCGATCCCACCGAGATTGAGCAATCGGTACTACCGAGATTACAATGCAAACTTTCTGGTTAGCTTATTACCAAAATCGGTCCCACTGAGTTTGTGTGATCGGTCTCACCAAGTTTGCCTGACCAACTCTCTGGTTAGCTTATTACCAAAATCGGTCCCACTGAGTTTGTGTAATCGGTCTCACCGAGATTACGTTATGCCCTAACCCTAACCATTTCGGTCCTACTGAGTTGCATCTCAGTCCCACCGAAAATCCTAATGGTCACTAGGTTTGCTAAATCGGTCCGACCGAGTTTCTCAATTCGGTCTCATCGAGATTGGTAAATTGTGTGTAACGGTTAGTTTTTGTGTGGAGGCTATATATGCCCCTCCACCCACTCTTCATTCATAGAGAGAGCCATCAGAACATACCTACACTTCCAATACACATTTTCTGAGAGAGAACAACCTACTCATGTGTTGAGACCAAGATATTCCATTCCCTCCATATGAATCTTGATCTCTAGCCTTCCCCAAGTTGCTTTCCACCCAAATCTTCTTTCCACCAAATACAAATCCTGTGAGAGAGAGTTGAGTGTTGGGAAGACTATCATTTGAAGCACAAGAGCAAGGAGTTCATCATCAACACACCATTTGTTACTTCTTGGAGAGTGGTGTCTCCTAGATTGGCTAGGTGTCACTTGGGAGCCTCCGACAAGATTGTGGATTTGAACAAAGGAGTTTGTAAGGGCAAGGAGATCGCCTACTTCGTGAAGATCTACTGCTAGTGAGGCAAGTCCTTCGTGGGCGATGGCCATGATGGGATAGACAAGGTTGCTTCTTTGTGGACCCTTCGTGGGTGGAGCCCTCCGTGGACTCGCGCAACCGTTACCCTTCGTGGGTTGAAGTCTCCATCAACGTGGATGTACGATAGCACCACCTATCGGAACCACGACAAAAACATCCGTGTCTCCAATTTCGTTTGAATTCTCCAAACCCTTCCCCTTACATTCTTGCAAGTTGCATGCTTTACTTTCCGCTGCTCATATACTCTTTGCATGCTTGCCTGATATGTACTGTGTTTGTTTAACTTGTGCCAAAACTCCACTTCAACTCAAAGAAATTTAAAACTGCAACTTTTGGTACTTAGTGTCTAATCACCCCCCTCTAGACACCTCTTCTCGATCCTTTCAGCGTCATCTCTGCTGAGGTTGCAGATTGTGACCTTGTAGATGGTTAGGTTCTGCTCATTTATTTGCACTAGCATCTATCTTTGATTGCCTAGTGGATGTAATTTCCTGTAATATATGCTGGATGTGCAACGTTATTCCCTGTATGCCGTACCTTTGCTTGATCGGTTTTGGTCCTATGCATAATTGCTTGTCGTAATGGGCTCAAATTATCTAATTTGGCCTAAAGACATGAACGAACTTTAGTGGGCCCATTAAGTTAATGGTCCGTTACTAGGCCGAAAGTTAATGGTCGGCCCTCTTACCTCCCGGGTCGTTAACAGGTCGTTACTAAGTTTGGGCTACATATGGCCCAACTATACTGTAGGCCTTCAGCGAGCCGAAAGAGACAGCGGGCTTGTACTGGACCATGAAGAGCATGGGCCGCTAAGAGGCCGAAAGTCAGGTCGTATTGTAAACGGCCCAACTGTGTTGTGGGCCTTTAGCAGGCCGAAAGAGAAACCGGGCTGGTATTGGACCATGAAGGGCATGGGCCGTTAAAAGGCCAAACCTAAGGTCCGACTACAAATGGCCCAACTCATTTATGGTCCGTTAACAGGCCGAAAGGCACACAGGGCCGGGAATTGGCCCAACACTTAAATGGGTCGCTAAAAGGCCAAAACTCAGGTCCGACTACAAATGGCCCAACTTATTTATGGGCCGTCAACGGGCTAAAAGTGACACCGGGATAGAAATTGGCCCAACACTTAAATGGGCCGCTAAAAGGCCGAAACTCAGGTCCGACTACAAATGGCCCATCAGATTTATGGCCGTCAACAGGCTGAAAGACACACCGGACCGGAAATTAGCCCAACATTTAAATGGGTCGCTAAAAGGCCGAAAGATGTACATCCTGAAAATTCGCCCATCCATTAAATGGGCCGTAAACAGGTCGAAATCTCATCGGGCCGATATTGAGCCCAAATATATAGCGGGCTGTTAACGGGCTCGAACTGACGATGGGCTGCAATGGTGTCAAATCTTTAATGGGCCATTGACGGGCCGAATTGGCACATCTCGTATGGGCCGTGGGCTTAAATGGACCTGACACAAGTAGGCCTTATATGGGCCGGCCTGCTAATTTTTACTGGGCCGACCTTTTCACCGGAATGGGCCACTGTTGGGCCGTGCCACGTGTTGACCTATCATAGGCACCTCTTGTCGAGTGAGTGGATGACATCTGTCCCAACGGTGAGGTAACACGTGTTTCCTTCGGCCAATCAGAATTTTACACGTGGAAAATTCCCATTGGTTAGGGCTGTTAATGGGTTATCGGATCCAAAATCCGACCCGATAGCTTAACGGCGTTCCGTTACGGTGGATGCCACGTGTCGGTCACCCTTGAAGAAAGCACTTCTGTGATGCGCAATTTATTGTCATGGAAGTGGACACTTCCGTGATGATAATTTTGGTAATGTCATGGAACACTTCTACGACAGCACAGGTATGACTATCTTGATTCTGTCATAAATTTGTCATGGATGTACATGCATGACAAAAACACGACCTACTGTGACAAACACGTATCATCACGGAAGTGTATTTTTTTGTAGTGATCTGCATTCATTACTGTTAGTTTACATTGAGTATGACTTGACTGGATCTCTTTTACCATGAATTACAATGTCTAGTCAGTCCTTGATCTTTAAAGGTGCTCTGCATTTATGTTTTGCATTCTTGAAAAGGGCTAGCGAGATACTATCTTGTTATATCATATTATGATTGTTTTGAGAAAGTGTTGTCATTCGAGATTTATTATTATTGTTCGCTAGTTGATTATGCCATTGATATGAGTAAACATGAGACCTAAGCGTTATTGTGAATATGGTTAGTTTATAATCTTTGCTGAAAACTTGAATGCTGGTTTTACATATTTACAACAACAAGAGCAAACAGAGTTTGTAAAAGTTTTTCTTTATCACTTTCAGTTTATCAACTGAATTGCTTGAGGACAAGCAAAGGTTTAATCTTGGGGGAGTTGATACGTCTCCGATGTATCTACTTTTCCAAACACTTTTTCCCTTGTTTTGGACTCTAACTTGCATGATTTGAATGGAACTAACCCGGACTGACGTTGTTTTCAGCAGAATTGCCATCGTGTTATTTATGTGCAGAAACAAAAGTTCTCGGAATGACCTAAAATTTCATGGAACGTCTATTTGGAAATAATAAAAAAATCCTTGCAAAAGATGAAGACCAGGGGGCCCACACCCTAGCCAGGAGGGTGGGGGCGCGCCCCCCTACCTCGTGGGTCCCCTGGAGCTCCTCCGACCTCAACTCCAACTCTATATATTTGCTTTCGGGGAGAAACAAATAAGAGAAAAGGATTCATCGCGTTTTACGATACAGAGCCGCCGCCAAGACCTAAAACCTCTCGGGAGGGCTGATCTGGAGTCCGTTCGGGGCTCCGGAGAGGGGAATCCGTCGCCATCGTCATCATCAACCATCCTCCATCACCAATTTCATGATGCTCACCGCCGTGCGTGAGTAATTCCATCATAGGCTTGCTGGACGGTGATGGGTTGGATGAGATTTATCATGTAATCGAGTTAGTTTTGTTAGGGTTTGATCCCTAGTATCCACTATGTTCTGAGATTGATGTTGCTATGACTTTGCTGTGCTTAATGCTTGTCACTAGGGCCCGAGTGCCATGATTTCAGATCTGAATCTATTATGTTTTCATCAATATATGAGAGTTCTTGATCCTATCTTGCAAGTCTATAGTCACCTATTATGTGTTATGATCCATTAACCCCGAAGTGACAATAATCGGGATACTTACCGGTGATGACCGTAGTTTGAGGAGTCCATGTATTCACATGTGTTAATGCTTTGGTTTGGTACTCTATTAAAGGAGGCCTTAATATCCCTTAGTTTCCACTAGGACCAACTGCCACGAGAGGGTAGGACAAAAGATGTCATGCAAGTTCTTTTCCATAAGCACGTATGACTATATTCGGAGTACATGCCTACATTACATTGATGAATTGGAGCTAGTTCTATGTCACCCTAGGTTATGACTGTTACATGATGAACCACATCCGGCATAATTCTCCATCACTGATCCATTGCCTACGAGCTTTCCATATATTGTTCTTTGCTTATTGAATTTTCTGTTGCTATTGCTATCATCACTACAAAATACCAAAAACATTACTTTTGTTATCATTACCTTTTGCTACCGTTACCACTACTATCATATTACTTTGCTACTAAATACTTTACCGCAGATATTAAGTTTCCAGGTGTGGTTGAATTGACAACTGAGCTGCTAATACTTGAGAATATTCTTTGGCTCCCCTTGTGTCGAATCAATAAATTTGGGTTGAATACTCTACCCTCGAAAACGGTTGCGATCCCCTATACTTGTGGGTTATCAATCTCTCCGCCCCTCGCGAGCCAACCTGGTGAGGCCGCCCCTGAGGAGGTCTTGCATCGTCCGCCTCGCGAGGCTTGGCCCCTCGCGAGGGTCTTGAGTGTTTGCTAGTGAAGATGGGTCGTACAGGGCCGCCGGGGGAGCCACGCCGTGGCCGCAGGCAGGCAAGTCTGGGGACCCCGGTTCCCAGAACGCCGACAGTAGCCGCCGGGCCCAAGGCGCGCTCGGGCTTGGCTTCGAGGCGAAGCCAAAGGGCAAGTGCGGAGCGCCGTAGGACCTAGCAGCCTCTGGCACCACTTGACGCGTGGCAGTTGATTGGACGTGGGCGGCCCCGCTTCCCCATGCAGCCTTGATATCAGCCTAGCTAGGCGGCCACGGCGTCCTACATAGTTATTTCCCCCTTGCTGGCGACGCACTCCCCGACTCCTCCTCTTCTTCAAACCTCAGCCTCCTCTCTATCCGACCTGAGCTCGGTCCTCTCCATTGACATGGTGCGGAACTTGCCCCAAGAGTGGACGCAAGGGGGCAAGCACCACCGGAGGCCCGAGACGCGGGTGCCAAGGTGTCGAAGCCGCCCGCGGTTCTTGAGGCGTCATTTTCCGGAGCCCGTAACTCTCGCTCCGGGGTGGCAGTTGATGGGGCGACGCAATCCGCTACTCCTGAGGTCGAAGCTCCTGAGGCCTCTGGAGGCCGTCGCGAGGCGGAACTTGATGGCTCTCCCTAACTTGGCGGTCCTGAGGTCGCCTCCTCGGGCGCTTCACTAGCCATGCCCTGCGTTGGTCGCCACGCCCAACGCTTCGGTCGGCTCCATGTAGACTTCGATGCACTCCGCAAAAGGAAGGGGTCCCCAAGCTGCAGGAGCGGTGCCTTCCAGCCATTGAAACAAAGGAAGTACATCGCCATAGATGAGTAAGTACCTTATCTTTGTAATTCCTCGGAGTGATGCTTCCCTTCCTGACGATGGCTCCTCAGGATCCCATCTGCTAAGGCCGCGAAGACTCCTGGGGAGCAACCTCCTCCTACCTTGATTCTCCTGCTGGCCTTGAGTGTCCCAGGCCCGCATGCCGCCCGCGGCGCGAGGTCGGCCGGGGAGGCAGATGCGCTAGCCTGGCGCCTCGAGCCTGCGCTCCTGCCATCTCTTCTTCATGGCCTCATCGGGGGTGCGACGAGCGTGCCAAGGCCTCCTCCTCTGGTTGTGGACGGCGGTTGGATGGCTCCGATCTTGGCTTCTACTTTGAGCATTGGACCCTCCCCTGCCAAGGCCTCCGCCATGGCCGAGATGATGATCCGGGAAGTGCCAATCCCCAGCCCCCTATTGGGAGGGAGTGAGCCGCTTCAGGCCCCTTCAGCGACCCCTGCTGCGGAGGACGGAATCGGCCGTGTGCTCAAGTTTGCGCATGAACGGAGTGTCGTCCGTCACGAGCTCTTTCGGGAGGCGATGGGCGCGATGAGCCGGCTTGGTGGAGAACTCACGAATGTAGACGCACGCCTCGAGGACGAGGGTCAGCGGCTGATGGAGGAGTGGCACAAACTGAAGGTGGCCATCAACCTCAGGAGGCACCAGCGCGAGATTGACAACACGAAGGCCAAGGCGTCTCTTGCGACCTCACGCGAGGCCTGCGCTCGAGCCTTGGAAGAGGCCCGGGAAGCCGATCATCGCCGCGACGTCGCAGAGAACCATGCGTGGGAGCTCTAGGCCTGGAGCGCCTCCCTGGAGCAGCAAGTGGAGGCACGCAAGGCCGCCCTAGCGTCGTTGAAGGGGACGCCTGCCGAGGATGAAGAGGTCCTGAAGCGCGAGGAAGCGCTGGCACTGGAAGCCACGAAGCGAAGCCTTGAGCTTGAGCGGTTGGAGACGAGGGAGCGCCAAGTCACCCAAGCAGAGGATGCTGTCGGTGCGCGCGAGGCCAAGGCTCAGGAGGAGGTCGAGCGCCAGGTGGCCGAGGCTCGTGGGGATCTTGTGGTTAGGTATGACCTAAAGTTGAAGCTCGTGTAAGCTGAAGTTGTGGGTAGGACTAATGCCCTCAGGTTAGGGTTGGCTGATGTAGAACATCGTGAGAAAGCCGACGCGGCCGCCGTGACCACAGTGCAAGCTGAGCTGGCTTCCCCTCATGCCGGGCTGCTTTCCCTTCAGCAGCGGGTCACCAACAATGAGTCCTCCGCGCAGCAAAGCAGGGAGGAAGCGCTCAGGCGGCGGACGCTAGAGCATGAGCATGCCCCCATGCTCCAAAGTCACAGGATCAGAGCCAACGCGGCGCTGGGCGCCATCTGCGACGAAGATGCACATCATCCCCATTCGAACGACTATGATAGTCACCTCCTTTTCTTCATTGACGTGGTGACACGCCTAGAGAATCGACCCGAGAGGGCTCGCGTGCTTGTTGAGGAGAGGTGTCGCGGCCTTCTCAAGCACGCGTTCTCTCGTGTCTTCAGCCACCTCTAGAACACCTACCCCAACTTTGATTTTGACGCCGCCATTGCCCCTATTCTCGACGCCATCCGGGGCGACCTGGCGCGCTGGGGAGGACAATGTGGATGCTCTAGTCAGGGCCTTCACCTCCGAGGACGACGCGGTGGTGGTCGCTGCGGATGAAGGCGACGTGGTGGACGATGGTGAGGGTGATGCCTACTACACAACCTTCTTCTTGTAGACGATGTTGGGCCTCCAAGTGCAGAGGTTTGTAGGATAGTGGCAAATTTCCCTCAAGTGGATGACCTAAGGTTTATCAATCCGTAGGAGGCGTACGATGAAGATGGTCTCTCTCAAACAACCCTGCAACCAAATAACAAAGAGTCTCTTGTGTCCCCAACACACCCAATACAATGGTAAATTGTATAGGTGCACTAGTTCGGCGAACAGATGGTGATACAAGTGCAATATCGATGGTAGATATAGGTTTTTGTAATCTGAAAAAAATAAAAATAGCAAGGTAACTAATGATAAAAATGAGCGTAAACGGTATTGCAATGCGTTGAAACAAGGCCTAGGGTTCATACTTTCACTAGTGCAAGTTCCCTCAACAATAATAACATAATTGGATCATATAACTATCCCTCAACATGCAACAAAGAGTCACTCCAAAGTCACTAACAGCGGAGAACGAACGAAGAGATTATGGTAGGGTACGAAACCACCTCAAAGTTATTCTTTCCAATCAATCCGTTGGGCAATTCCTATAAGTGTCACAAACAGACCTAGAGTTCGTACTAGAATAACACCTTAAGACACAAATCAACCAAAACCCTAATGTCACCTAGATACTCCAATGTCACCTCAAGTATCCGTGGATATGATTATACGATATGCATCACACAATCTCAGATTCATCTATTCAACCAACAGATAGAACCTCAAAGAGTGCCCCAAAGTTTCTACCGGAGAATCACGACAAAAACTTGTGCCAACCCCTATGCATAGGTTCATGGGCGGAACCTGCAAGTTGATCGCCAAAACATACATCAAGTGAATCACGTGATATCCCATTATCACCACAGATACGCACGGCAAGACATACATCAAGTGTTCGCAAATATTTAAAGACTCAATCCGATAAGATAACTTCAAAGGGGAAACTCAATCCATTACAAGAGAGTAGAGGGGGGAAGAAACATCACAGGATCCAAATATAATAGCAAAGCTCGCGATACATCAAGATCGTATCACCTCAACAACACGAGAGAGAGAGATATCAAACACATAGCTACTGGTGCATACCCTCAGCCCTGAGGGAGAACTACTCCCTCCTCGTCATGGAGAGCACCGGGATGATGAAGATGGCCACCGGAGAGGGATTCCCCCTCTGGCTGGGTGCCGGAACGGGTCTAGATTGGCTTTCGGTGGCTACAGAGGCTTCTGGCGGCGGAACTCTCGATCTATTGTGCTCCCCGATAGTTTTAGGGTATATGGAGATATATAGCTGGAAGAAGTACGTCAGGGGAGCCACGAGGGTGGAGGGCGCGCCCCCTACCTCGTGGCTTCCTCAAAGCTTCCTTGACGTGGACTCCATGTCTCCCGAGTTGCTTTCCTTCCAAAAATAAGTTCCGTGAAGTTTCAGGTCAATTGGACTCTGTTTGATTTTCCTTTTCTGTGATACTCTAAAACAAGGAAAAAATAGAAACTAGCACTGGCTCTAGGTTAATAGGTTAGTGCCAAAAATCATATAAAATATCATATACATGCATATAAAACATCCAAGGTTGATAATATAATAGCATGGAATAATAAAAAATTATAGATACGTTGGAGACGTATCAGCATCCCCAAGCTTAATTCCTGCTCGTCCTTGAGTAGGTAAATGATAAAAACAGAATTTTTGATGTGGAATGCTACCTAACATATTTAGCCATGTAGTTCTCTTTATTGTGGCAAGAATATTTAGATCCATAATATTCAAGACAAAAGTTTAATATTGACATAAAAATAATGATACTTCAAGCATACTACTAAGCAATCATGTCTCTTCAAAATAACATGGCCAAAGAGAGTTATCCCTACAAAATCATATAGTCTGGCTATGCTCCATCTTCACCACACACTGTATTCAAATCATGCACAACCCTGATGACAAGCCAAGAAATTGTTTCATACTTTTGATGTTCTCAAACCTTTTCAATCTTCACGCAATATATGAGCGTGAGCCATGGATATAACAATATAGGTGAAATAGAAGGGTTGTTGTGGAGAAGACAAAAAGGGAGAAGATAGTCTCACATCAACTAGGCGTATCAACGGGCTATGGAGATGCCCATCAATAGATATCAATGTGAGTGAGTAGGGATTGTCATGCAACAGATGCACTAGAGCTATAAGTATATGAAAGCTCAACAAAAAGAACTAAGTGGGTGTGCATCCAACTCGCTTGCTCACGAAGACCTAGGGCATTTTGAGGAAGCCCATCATTGGAATATACAAGCCAAGTTCTATAATGAAAATTTCCCACTAGTATATGAAAGTGACAACATAGGAGACTCTCTATCATGAAGATCATGGCGCTACTTTGAAGCACAAGTGTGGTAAAAGGATAGTAGCATTGTCCCTTCTCTCTTTTTCTCTCTTTTTTTATTTTTATTTTATTTTTTTATTTGGGCCTTTTCTCTTTATTTTATGGCCTCTTTTTTCTCTCTTTTTTTCGTCCGGAGTCTCATCCCGACTTATGGGGGAATCATAGTCTACATCATCCTTTCCTCACTGGGACAATGCTCTAATAATGATGATCATCACACTTATATTTACTTACAACTCAAGAACTACAACTCGATACTTAGAACAAAATATTACTCTATATGAATGCCTCCGGCGGTGTACCGGGATGTTCAATGACTCAAGAGTGACATGTATGGAAGAATTATGAACGGTGGCTTTGCCACAAATACGATGTCAACTACATGATCATGCAAAGCAATATGACAATGATGAAGCGTGTCATAATAATGGAACGGTGGAAAGTTGCATGGCAATATATCTCGGAATGGCTATGGAAATGCCATAATAGGTAGGTATGGTGGCTGTTTTGAGGAAGGTACATGGTGGGTTTATGGTACCGGCGAAAGTTGCGCTGTACTAGAGAGGCTAGCAATGGTGGAAGGGTGAGAGTGCGTATAATCCATGGACTCAACATTAGTCATAAAGAACTCACATACTTATTGCAAAACTCTATTAGTTATCGAAACAAAGTACTACGCACATGCTCCTAGGGTGATAGATTTGTAGGAAAAGACCATCGCTCGTCCCCGACCGCCACTCATAAGGAAGACAATCAATAAATAAATCATGCTCCGACTTCATCACATAACAGTTCACCATACATGCATGCTACGGGAATCACAAACTTTAACACAAGTATCTCTCAAATTCACAACTACTCAACTAGCATGACTCTAATATCACCATTTCCATATCTCAAAACAATTATCAAGTATCAAACTTCTATTAGTATTCAATGCACTTCATATGAAAGTTTTTATTATATCCCTCTTGGATGCCCATCATATTAGGACTAAATTCATAATCAAAGAAAATTACCATGGTGTTCTAAATACTCTCAAAATAATATAAGTGAATCATGAGAGTTCATCTATTTCTTCAAAATAAAACCACCGTCGTGCTCTAAAATATATAAGTGAAGCACTAGAGCAAATGACAAACTACGCCAAAAGATATAAGTGAAGCTCAATGAGTAGTCGAATAATTATGCAACTATGTGAAGACTCTCTAATATTTAAGAATTTCATATCTTGATGCTTTATTCAAACATGAATCAAAACAAAATAAAATAAATTGACGCTCCAAGAAAAACACAAATCATGTGGTAAATAAAAATATAGTTCCAAGTAAAGTTACCGATGAACGAAGACGAAAGAGGGGATGCCTTCCGGGGCATCCCCAAGCTTAGGCGTTTGGTTATCCTTCAATATTACCTAGGGGTGCCTTGGGAATCCCCAAGCTTAGGATCTTTCCACTCCTTATTCCATAGTCCATCAAATCTTTACCCAAAACTTGAAAACATCACAACACAAAACTTAAAGTAGAAAACTCGTGAGATCCGTTAGCGAAAGAAAACAAAACACCACTTCAAGGTACTGTAATTAACTCATTATTTATTTATATTGGTGTTAAACATACTGTATTCCAACTTCTCTATGGTTTATAAACTATTTTACTAGCCATAGTTTCATCAAAATAAGCAAACAACACACGGAAAACAGAATCTGTCAAAAACAGAACAGTCTGTAGTAATCTGGATCAAACTTGTACTTATGGAACCCAAAAAATTCTAAAATAAATTGATGGACCTGAGGAATTTATGTATTAATCATCTGCAGAAAGAATTAACTAAATATCACTCTCCAGTGGAAAATGGCAGCAAATCTTGTGAGCGCTAAAGTTTCTGTTTTTTACAGCATGATCACAAAGACTTTCCCCAAGTCTTCCCAACGGTTCTACTTGGCACAAACACTAATTAAAACATAAAACCACATATAAACATAGGCTAGATGAATTATTTACTAAACAGGAGCAAAAAGCAAGGAACAAAAACCAAGTTGGGTTGCCTCCCAACAAGCGCTATCGTTTAATGCCCCTAGCTAGGCATGATGATTTCACTGATGCTCACAAAAAAGATAAGAATTGTAACATAAAGAGAGCATCATGAAGAATATAACTAGCACATTTAAGTCTAACCCACTTCCTATGCATAGGGATTTTGTGAGCAAACAACTTGTGGGAACAATAATCAACTAGCATAGGAAGGCAAAACAAGCATAACTTCAAGATTTTCAACACATAGAGAGGAAACTTGATATTATTGCAATTACTACAAGCATATATTCCTCCCTCATAATAATTTTCAGTAGCATCATGAATGAATTCAACAATATAACTATCACATAAAGCATTATTTTCATGATCTACAAGCATATAAATTTTATTACTCTCCACACAAGCAAAATTCTTCTCATGAATAATAGTGGGAGCAAACTCAACGAAATAACTATCATGTGATTGAAAATTAAGATCAAGATGACAAGTTTCATGGTCATCATTATTCTTTAAAGCATACGTGTCATCACAATAATCATCATAGATAGGAGGCATGCTTTCATCATAGTAAATTTGCTCATCAAAGCTTGGGGACAAAAAATATCATCTTCATCAAACATAGCTTCCCCAAGCTTGTGGCTTTGCATATCATTAGCATCATGGATATTCGAGGAATTCCTACTAACAACATTGCAATCATGCTCATCATTCAAATATTTAGTGCCAAACATTTTAATGCATTCTTCTTCTATTACTTGAGCACAATTATCGGAATCCTTATTTTCATGATAGATATTAACAAGATGAACCATATGAGGTACCCTTAATTCCATTTTTTGTAATTTACTTTTATAAACTAAACTAGTGATTAAACAAGAAATTAAAAGACTCAATTGCAAGATCTAAAGATATACCTTCAAACGCTAACCTCCCCGGCAACGGCGCCAGAAGAGAGCTTGATGTCTACTACACAACCTTCTTCTTGTAGACGTTATTGGGCCTCCAAGTGCAGAGGTTTGTAGGACAGTAGCAAATTTCCCTCAAGTGGATGACCTAAGGTTTATCAATCCGTAGGAGGCGTAGGATGAAGATGGTCTCTCTCAAATAACCCTGCAACCAAATATCAAAGAGCCTCTTGTGTCCCCAACACACCCAATACAATGGTAAATTCTATAGGTGCACTAGTTCGGTGGAGAGATGGTGATACAAGTGCAATATGGATGGTAGATATAGGTTTTTTTTAATCTGAAAATATAAAAACAGCAAGGTAAGTAATGATAAAAGTGAGCGTAAACGGTATTGCAATGCGTTGAAACAAGGCCTAGGGTTCATACTTTCACTAGTGCAAGTTCCCTCAACAATAATAACATAATTGGATCATATAACTATCCCTCAACATGCAACAAAGAGTCACTCCAAAGTCACTAATAGCGGAGAACGAACGAAGAGATTATGGTAGGGTACGAAACCACCTCAAAGTTATTCTTTCCAATCAATCCGTTGGGCTATTCCTATAAGTGTCACAAACATCCCTAGAGTTCATACTAGAATAACACCTTAAGACACAAATCAACCAAGACCCTAATGTCACCTAGATACTCCAATGCCACCTCAAGTATCCATGGGTATGATAATACGATATGCATCACACAATCTCAGATTCGTCTATTCAACCAACACATAGAACCTCAAAGAGTGCCCCAAAGTTTCTACCGGAGAATCACGACGAAAACGTGTGCCAACCCCTATGCATAGGTTCATGGGCGGAACCCGCAAGTTGATCACCAAAACATACATCAAGTGAATCACGTGATATCCCATTGTCACCATAGATATTCACGGCAAGACATACATCAGGTGTTCTCAAATCTTTAAAGACTCAATCCGATGAGATAACTTCAAAGGGGAAACTCAATCCATTACAAGAGAGTAGAGGGGGGAAGAAACATCATATGATCCAAATATAATAGCAAAGATCGCGATACATCAAGATCGTATCACCTCAAGAACACGAGAGAGAGATCAAACACATAGCTACTAGTACATACCCTCAGCCCCGAGGGAGAACTACTCACTCCTCGTCATGGAGAGCACCGGGATGACGAAGATTGCCACCGGAGAGGGATTCCCCCTCCGGTAGGGTGCCGGAACGGGTCTAGATTGGCTTTCGGTGGCTACGGAGGCTTCTGGCGGCGGAACTCTCGATCTATTGTGCTCCCCGATAGTTTTAGGGTATATGGAGATATATAGGCGGAAGAAGTATGTCAGGGGAACCACGAGGGGCCCATGAGGGTGGAGGGCGTGCCCAGGGGTGGGGACGCCCCTACCTCGTGGCTTCCTCGAAGTTTCCTTTACATGGACTCCAAGTCTCCCGGGTTGCTTTCCTTCCAAAAATAAGTTTCGTGAAGTTTCAGGTTAATCGGACTCTGTTTGATTTTCCTCTTCTGCGATACTCTAAAACAAGGAAAAAACAGATACTAACACTGGGCTCTAGGTTAATAGGTTAGTCCCAAAAATCATATAAAATAGCATATAAATGCATATAGAACATCCAAGGTTGATAATATAATAGCATGGAACAATCAAAAATTATAGATACGTTGGAGATGTATCAGAGGGCGGCGTCGGGAATGCTGATGGCGATGCCGGCGAAGACGATGCCGGCGACGACGGTGGTGATGCCAGCGATGGTAACGGCGACGCCATCAACGCGTCTGACGGCGACCCGGATGACGCAGCGAACGATATGTCTGATTGAGCTCGTGCTTCCTTGTTGTTGACCCTGCATGTGAAAGCTCGGGCATGGCCCTGAAAGTTGTAAGGGCATTTTGGGAGGGGGAGCCCCTCATGTTCACAGATTACCGCTTCTATTTCTTTGGCCGAGGCAGAAATGTGTTTTTACGAGCCCGCGAGTCCTGCCGTGAACTTACTGCTGCAGTTTACCTTTGTCAGGGCCAGTTCCCGACTGGCTTGTGGGGTCGTGAGCTTCTGAGGGGCCTGCCGATCTGCCCGAGAGGGCCTCACGAGAAGTGAGCGCCAGCCATGGAAGGGCGTGCACGCAGCGTGCGTGTGCCGTGCCCAGCCCCCGCTTGCGAGGGGCTTGGGAGATGGGAGGCAGTAGGTGCGAACTCCGAATCAGGGCAAGGAACCAGATTGCAAGAAATCACACGAACGAGAAAAGGCACCCCCCCCTGCGCGCATACCAATGAAAACTCAACTTCAACTTAAATCCAAAGCCAGAAACTGGGCTACAGAAAAGAGGTTAAAAGCAAATGGCCGCGTCTGGCACGTAGTCTAATCTTCTTGTATTCTCACCAGCGCGGAGCTAAGTGCTGCCACTTGGACGTCGGAGGGAGCCCCCGAGGCCCGAGTGCGGCACTCTTGAGACTCCGGGGCATGTACAGCCCCACTCATATTACGCGAGAGTGTCACGAACGGAGATCTTCATAGGCGCGAGCCTTACTTCATATCGCCAGACGAGGGCCCCGCCTTGCGCCGCCCTCGACCACCGTTGGTGCGACCGAAAACCAGGGCGAAGCCAAGGGGCAAAGGGACGCCAGCGGCGACCACGGGTCCTCTCCCGGGGGAAGGCTCACCGGCACCTCCCCGACAGAGGGCCTACCTCCGGGAAACTCCCTGCTCCACGCGGTGCGGGGAGGGGCCCTGCTTCCGGCTCCTTCCCTGCAGCCCCCAGTGCGCTCCTCCTGGCGGAAGGGAGGCCGGTGAGCTGGGGCCGCCGTCCGCCGCTGTGACCTGATCCTCCTGCGACCCATGGTTAGCATAAGCTTGCTCCTAAGAGATTAATGGTACCTTGTAGCTGTTATCGCTGGCATGGTTGGCGAGGCTCCCGGGCGGCTCCTGGAAGGCCTTAGCTTCTAGCGCCTCCTCCTCCCGGCCTGGCTCCAGGAATGAGACAGGGTCGTCTTCCAGCGCATACTCCTGGTCCATCATGCGGGGCACGTAGGCCTCCGGGGCCGTCGCCCCGAAGACCTCGCCAAAGTGCCCCACGCTCCATGTTGCCAGGCCCAGCGTACCGCCGTGAGGATGGTAGGGCGGCACTCTGCTGGGGCCGCGGGTAGCAACGCTCGTGCCCGCGCTCATCCGAGGTGGCGCGGGTGCGATTGGGGTCCGGTGTTGCTGGTCATGCCTGTGTCGATGAAGCCTCCTGGCGCACCTGGGGACACGCAAGTGCGGCGAGGCCCACCGTGTGATCCGACTACGGCCTGGGGTGTAAGCAGGGATCAGAAGGGCGGCGTCCCCGAGGCCGTGACGTCCAGTAGCTCGGCGACGCGCTCCAGCAATGCATCTCGGCCGCTCTCCATCAGCCGGCATCGCAGCAGCTCCCGAGCTACCGTAAGCGCGGCCCTCATGTCTGCTTGCTCCTGTCGAGTGTGCGGCGTTGTGGCCGCAGCGTGGCTTGAGGCCCTTGCGGCTGCCCGCGCTTGTCGTGGAGTAAGGGTGGATGGCATCTGACCGCGCCACCCACGCCCCGCAGCGTTTGGCGGTGCGCGTGCCGCCTGGGGCGCATGGTTGAGGTCTTCTTGGGCGGTCGGCGTTGGTCCTCAGGTCGCCGGACATCGGAACCGCGGAGTTTCGGAGGATCAAGTGGCGGGCGAGAAGCTCCGACGCATCCCTACCTGGCGTGCCAAATGTCAGATTTCGGGTTCCGGCAAAACCTTGAGGTTCGAACACTGGGGTGCGCACAAAGACCTCTCCCCCCTCTAGCTCGCACTCGACACGATCTCACGGCCTAGCTTGACGAACCCAAAGAATGAGAGACACAAGATTTATACTGGTTCGGGCAATCATTGTGGTGTAATACCCTACTCTAGTGTGGTGTGGTGGATTGCCTCTTGGGCTGAGGATGAACAGTTACAGGGGAAGAACAGCCTCCTGAGGAGAGGTGTTCTTGTGCTTGGTGAACTTGTGTGGTTGGGGATGATCTAGGTGATCCTAGATGAGATCAGTTGTCTCCCTATGGTGGTGGCTAGTCCTATTTATAGAGGCCCTCGTCCACTTCCGAAATATTGAGCGGGAAGGGATCCCCCAACGGCCAAATTCGAAGGGAGATAACTAGTACGAGTTATCCTGACAAAAGTAGTCTTCGCCTGCCAAAGGCTCTAGTGGTGACGCCGTCTTGGGCTCCACGGTGACCTCCGTCCTGCCGTCCTGCTAGTCTTGGTCTTGTTGCACCAATATGGAAAAATTTGCCTCATGCCTCGGGACTCCTCGCCTGCGCTTGCCTCTTTAGCACCAAAGAGGAAGCGAGGACACTACGCGCGCTGGCGCCCGCCTGGCTCCAATCATCTTGGCTTGTGTCACAGGAACCTCGCGAGGTGTCCTTTGCCTTGATATCTCCACCTCTCACAAGCCAGCCTGGTGAGGCCGCCCCTGAGGAGGTCTTGCGTCATCCGCCTCGCGAGGGTCTTGAGTGTTTGCTGGTGAGGATGGGCCATACAGGGCCGCTGGGGGAGCCACGATGCGGGCCGCAGGCAGACAAGTCTGGGGACCCCCATTCCCAGAACACCGACAAAACTAAAGTTCAATTAATCATATTACTTAAGATCTCCCAGTTAGATAGACATCCCTCAAATCATCTAAGTGATCACGTGATCCATATCAACTAAACCATGTCCGATCATCATGTGAGATGGAGTAGTTTTCAATGGTGAACATCACTATGTTGATCATATCTAATGTATGATTCATGCTCGACATTTCGGTCTCAGTGTTCCAAGGCCATATCTGCATATGCTAGGCTGGTCAAGTTTAACCCGAGTATTCCACGTGTGCAAAACTGGCTTATACCCATTGTATGTGAACATAGAGCTTATCACACACGATCATCATGTGGTGTCTCAGCACGACGAACTGTAGCAATGGTGCATACTCAGGGAGAACACTTGTACCTTGAAATTTAGTGAGACATCATCTTATAATGCTACCGCCGAACTAAGCAAAATAAGACGCATAAAGGATAAACATCACATGCAATCAATATATGTGATATGATATGGCCATCATCATCTTGTGCCTTTGATCTCCATCTCCAAAGCACCATCATGATCACCATCATCACCGGCTTGACACCTTGATATCCATCAAAGCATCATCATCGTCTCGCCAATTATTGCTTCTACGACTATCGCTACCGCTTAGTGATAAAGTAACGCAATTACATGGCGATTGCATTGCATACAGTAAAGCGACAACCATATGGCTCCTGCCAGTTGCCGATAACTCTATTACAAAACATGATCATCTCATACAATAAAATTTAGCATCATGTCCTGACCATATCACATCACAACATGCCCTGCAAAAACAAGTTAGACGTCCTCTACTTTGTTGTTGCAAGTTTTACGTGGCTGCTATGGGCCGAGGAAGAACCGTTCTTACCTACGCATCAAAGAAGACAATGCGGTATAGTGATTGCTTTTTGATCTTCACAAACAACCCTGTTCATTGAATCCGATTCAACTAAAGTAGGAGAAACTGACACCCAGCAGCCACCAGTGCGCGAAGCACGTCGGTAGTACCAGTCTCGGGTAAGCATACGCGCAATGTCAGTCTGAGCCACTTCATCCAACAATAGTGATGAATCAAGAATCAACTAGTGATGGCAAGCAATATGTATATACCCATGCCCACAACTCCTTTGTGTTCTACTCGTGCATATAACATCTACGCATAAACCTGGCTTGGATGCCATTGCTGGGGAATGCAGTAATTTCAAAAAAAATCCTATGCACACGCAAGATCCATCTAGGTGATGCATAGCAACGATAGGGGAGAGTGTTGTCTACGTGCCCTCGTAGACCGTAAGCGGAAGCGTTATGACAACGCAGTTCATATAGTCATACGTCTTCGCGATCCGACCGATCCTAGCACCGAAGGTATGACACCTCCATGATCTGCACACGTTTAGCTCGGTGACGTCCCACGAACTCTAGATCCAGCTGAGTGTCGGGGGAGAGCTTCGTCAACACGACGGCGTGATGACGGTGATGATGAAGTTACCGACGCAGGGCTTCGCCTAAGCACTACAACGATATGACCGAGATGGAAATCTGTGGAGGGGGCACCGCACACGGCTAAGAAATCAACTTGTGTGTTTATGGGGTGCCCCCCTCCCCCGCATATAAAGAAGTGGAGGAGGGGAGGGCCGGCCCTCTCTATGGCGCGCCCTAGGGGGAGTCCTACTCCCACCGGGAGTAGGATTCCCCCCTTTCCCTAGTTGGAGTAGGAGAGAAGGAAGGGGGAGAGAGGGAAGGAAGGGGGGGGCCGGCCCCCCACCCAATTAGGATTGGGCTACGGGGGCACCCCGCCACCTTGGCCTTCCTCTCCTCTATTCCACTAAGGCCCATATACTCCCCGGGGGGTTCCGGTAACCCCCCGGTACTCCGGTAAATGCCCGAACTCACCCGGAACCATTCCGATGTCCAAAAATAGGCTTCCAATATATCGATCTTTATGTCTCGACCATTTCGAGACTCCTCATCATGCTCGCGATCACATCCAGACTCCGAACAACCTTTCGTACATCAAAACACATAAACTCATAATACCGATCGTCACTAAACTTTAAGCGTGCGGCCCCTACGGGTTCGAGAACTATGTAGACATGACCGAGACTCATCTCCGGTCAATAACCAGTAGCGGAATCTGGATGCTCATATTGGTTCCTACATATTCTACGAAGATATTTATCGGTCAAACCGCATAACAATATACGTTGTTCCCTTTGTCATCGGTATGTTACTTGCCCGAGATTCGATCGTCGGTATCTCAATACCTAGTTCAATCTCGTTACCAACAAGTCTCTTTACTCGTTCCGTAATGCAACATCCCGTAACTAACTCATTAGTCACATTGCTTGCAAAGCTTATAGTGATGTGCATTACCGAGAGGGCCCAGAGATACCTCTCCGATACACGGAGTGACAAAGCCTAATCTCGATCTATGCCAACTCAACAAACACCATCGCGGACACCTGTAGACCATCTTTATAGTCACCTAGTTACGTTGTGATGTTTGATAGCACACTAAGTGTTCTTCCCGTATTCGGGAGTTGCATAATCTCATAGTCATAGGAACATGTATAAGTAATGGAGAAAGCAATAGCAATAAACTAAACGATCAAAGTGCTTATCTAATGGATGGGTCAAGTCAATCACATCATTCTCTAATGATGTGATCTCGTTCATCAAATGACAACTCTTTATCTATGGCTAGGAAACTTAACCATCTTTGATTAATGAGCTAGTCAAGTAGAGCCATACTAGTGACACTCAGTTTGTCTATGTATTCACACATGTACTAAGTTTCTAAGGCATATTTCCTTCAGTCTCCCACTTGCACTAGAGTCAATAATCTAGATTACATTGTAATTATTCTAACACCCATGGAGTCTTGGTGCTGATCATGTTTTGCTCGTGAGAGAGGCTTAGTCAACGGGTCTGCAAATCTCTATGTCTCCCTCCTTGACTTGATCCCGGATAGAATTGAAGCGTTTGTTGATGTGCTTGGTTCTCTTGTGAAATCTGGATTCCTTTGCCAAGGCAATTGCACCAGTATTGTCACAAAAGATTTTCATTGGACCCGATGCACTAGGTATGACACCTAGATCAGATATGAACTCTTCCATCCTGACTCCTTCATTTGATGCTTCCGAAGCAGCTATGTACTCCGCTTCACATGTAGATCCCGCCACGACGCTCTGCTTTGGAACTACACCAACTGAAAGCTCCACCATTCAATATAAATATGTATCTAGCAACTTTATTTTATGGGAAAGGGGAATAAACTTTATTTTATGTTTGGAAACCAACTATGATATATCTAGCATGGAAAGTTTTGGGAATTCTAGGTCGTTTTCATTGATGGGAAAAGCGTGCCTCTCAAAAGAATTTTATCTCTCAATTTAAGCTTTGAGCTCTGGCACATCTACAAATCTCTGCTTCCCTCTGCGAAGGGCCTATCTATTTAGATTTATGCAATTTTTATTTTTATTGAGTCTCCATCTTCTCTTATAAAGCACCAACTAGGGAGCACTATTATCATACTTGAGCATTGGATGTAGCTAATATTTGAGTGTGTCTCATGAATGGATCACTGATTGAGTGTAATGGTCTAGGGATAGCTTTCTTTAGTGTTGATATTTTGAAAGACATGGTTGCTTGTTGATATGCTTGAGTATTGAAGTCTTAATGTCAAATTATAGACTATTGCCTTGAATTATCTAAAGTCCAAATGTCCATGCCACAAAATAAAGGAATATGTGATGAATATGATGGGTAGCATTCTAGGTCAAAAATTCTGTTTTTATCATTTACCTACTCGAGGACGAGCATGAATTAAACTTCGGGATGTTGATACATCTCCAACATATCTATAATTTTGGATTGTTCCATTCTATTAAAGTATCATTCTTGGATGTTTGATACTAATTTACTAGCAACTTTATATCCTTTTTTGGACTAACCTATTGACATAGTACCCAGTGCCACTTGTTTTGTTTTCTGCTTGTTTTTTACTTTGCTGAATATCAATACCAAACAAAGTCCAAATGCCACATAACTTTTTGGAGAATTTTGTCTGGACAGAATACACCCAGGGAGCCAAGGAAGTGCACCAGAGGAGGCTCATGGAGCCCACTAGGCACTAGGGCGTGCCTGATGGGTAGTGGGGCCCATGGGAGGCTTCTCTACCGACTATCAGCTCTATAAATACTCTAAAATCACCAAAACCCTAGGGGAGTCGATGAAATTCAATTCTAGCCGCTGCAAGTTCCAGAACCAGGAGATCTAATCTAGAGGCCTTCTCCAGCACTCTACCGGAGGGGTTCTTCAGAATCACCCTTGCCCCTCCGATGATGCGTGAGTACTTTACCACAGACCTACGGGTATGTAGGGAGTAGCTAGATGGCTTCTTCTCTCCTTTAATCTTCAGTACAATGTTCTCCTCGATCACTACACCACGATACTTCAAAGATGGCATGCGTCTATTGGTAGAAGTGAGCATCACCGACACTTTTTGTGTCACAAACTATGTTGACACATAGTATGTTGTTGTTATATAGCCTCATGACACATTATCTGCTGCCAAATCACCACCAGATCACCGACACAATTTATGTCGGCATATAAGGACTTTACTGATACTTTGTCTATCGCCGATTCATGGCGACACAGAAAGTGTTGCTGTTGTTTGCTTCGGCTCGCATCCAAAAATATGGCGTGGAAAGAGAGCCATGCGTGCGCCATGTGAAATAGCCGTGCCGGACTAGAGGAGAAAGAAAAAAAGAAAAACCCAAATATCCCCTCGATCTACAATCCCACTCTCTTTCTCTAGCTACCCTGAAATAGAGTGCGCCACCCTACCCGACCCTAACCTAATCCAGTCGGCCTCCTCCCCAACATCCACGCCACCGCTACCCCAACCTGCACACCGCTGCATGCCCCCCCGTCGCGCCACACCCCTCTGGCACACAGCCCATCATCTGCCAAGGTGCTACAGCTCTGTCTGTTGCGCCGAGGAGCAGTAGCGCCGTCTGCCGCCACAATACAAAGAAGCAGCACCTACCACCGATAAGGAGAAGCAGCAACGTCAGCCACGAGGATCCACCATTGTTCTTCCTCCACAGGCGACCTCTGTTCCAGCTGGTTTACTTTCCTCCGCCCCGCCTACAGGATTCAAGAGGTACTTTCTGTAGTTCACATTGTCACTAATGGCCTGATTGAATAATGCTTGTGTGATAGACCCGATTGGATGACTTGCATGATATTCTTTCGGTTTTAGTTTTTTTATGTTCATTTTGTATTTCAAGTAGTTGCAGATTTGGTTGTGTGAACCCTGCTTAGTGTGATCTTTTTTTATCTGTAGTGAACTATAAGTACATTATAGATAGATCTCTCTTGCATTAACATGATTATGTGCATCCAGATGGCATGATGAAGAGCATACAAAAAGATAGTTTGATCAGGCATCCAGCTGATTCTGCTCAATGGAAGTATTTTGATGAGGTGCATAAGGACTTTGCTGAGGACAGCCGCCATTTTAGGCTTGGACATGGAGCATATGGTTTTAATCTAGATCCAAATAGTGTTTGGCCTGTTATCTTGATTCCTTATAACTTCCCTCCTTGGATGTGCATGAAGCAATCAATTTTTTTCTCACATTGTTGATTCCTGGTAAACATGCTCATGGTAGTCTTTATCTAGATCCATTAGTTGATTACTAGGACATATGCCCGTGTGTTGCACTGGGAGGAAAAACTGAGTAGAGAGAAACACATTCATGGTTCTCTACCAGGATTATTACATCATGAACTTAACAAGGTACACCGCTATCCAGGTGAATTATCCAACCAAGTTAAAAGGAAAACTAAATTTGTTCAAAAAAAATCTTAAAGAACACCGTTGGCATATGGTAGAAGTCCCCATGAATCAAGTTGGTACCTTGCATGAAGTAGGTGCCTTCTTCGTTCAAAAAGTCACCGTCTGGACTGCTACTATCTTTGTTGGCAGGACCATCAGCAGCGGTTTAAACCTCCATACTTTCCCGTGATTAGCCTCAAAATGAAACATAACCGCTATGTAAATAGCTACTGAGTGTCAAAACTGAAAAAATAATAGTCAACAAATGTACATAGAGCCATTCATAAAAGAGCTGGATCATGAATTGCTCCCACTGGACAATATTCTCCAGGAGCTACTCCATAAAGAGTGAGCCTTTGTTGGATTAAATGGTTTTTATATATTAAAAAACAGGTAAGTTTTTTATTGATAAAGCCCCCAGATCTATATTTAAGGATTGAGCAGCAATACATGCAGCCCAAAGAAACCACAAAATAGATCCAGGTCCCTGGAGAAGCTAGCTCCCACATCTCCTAATGCGAGTCGAGGGTCCGCCGGCGGCGGCGCCACTCCACCCGAAGCCGTACGGACCTTGAATCTCATGGCATCTACGCAGATGGGAAGTCGGGTAAAATCTTTATCATGATTTGCCAAAATGAAAACAAAATTTACTCTATCTAATTTTACTGAAGGGGGGGGGTGGGGGGGACTAATGTACACATGAACTGATGAGTACATTCCTCGCAAAGAAAAAAAGAATTGATGAGTATATTAATTGTGTAATTAGAGCACGTCTTGTGCCAACTACTGTGTCCATCGGATTCTTACGCACATTTAACACAGCATCTAGTGTGCACATGCTAGGAGAGCATAGCTCCTTGTACCCGCAAAAATGTCTGTTACTAATCTACACAATACATATATTAGTACCACCTCGCGTACGTGAAGCTTAATTATCATGAGCAAGCTTAGTAGCGAGATAAAAAAACAAAGAGAGAGCTTATGGAGAACTATGAAAGCTTCTGTCCTTTATTATTAGGTATAGATATGGTAGATATGTTTCTTCACGGTGTCAGAACATACGATGCTTCAAAAATAGAGTTCTTTAATTTGAAGGCTGCCATATTATGGACGATTCATGACTCACGGTCCTAGGGTATACAGCGAGTTGTACCACCTCCAGTGAAGGAGCTTGTCCTGAATGTCATTGACACATGTTGTCGTAGGCTGAATGATGGTAGCAAGGCATGCTACACGGGGCATCACAGGTTCTTACATGAAGACCACCCCTTTAGATCCAATACCCATTCCTTTGATTGTTGGAGATATGCCCTAGAGGCAGTCATGTATGATGATATTTCCTATGTGTTTATGAATAAAGATAGTCCTTGAACATTATCAATGATGTGTATCAGCAAGTACATGACTTGTTTGTGGGACTATGCATTGTATGATGACTGTCTAAAAGGTCCCTAGTCGAAAGGGTTGTGTGAACGCGTAGCCAAGTAGACTAGCATATGACACGGTCAATGGCTTGGTCACACTAGCCATGGAGCATTGGATGCTAACCGGATAATATGGACTTGGAAGGATCTGGTCGGATTCGACGTAGTCGGATCCGAGTCGAGATAAGGTCTGAGCCGGACAGACCCAACTATGAGACGCAGCGATATGTCATATGTGAGTCTCTAGTACAACATATATTTTATGTCCTAAGACCTGAGCTGAC
This sequence comes from Triticum urartu, assembly GCF_003073215.2. NCBI lineage: Eukaryota > Viridiplantae > Streptophyta > Magnoliopsida > Poales > Poaceae > Triticum > Triticum urartu. The sequence goes on along the minus strand of NC_053026.1, from coordinate 617,028,759 downwards.
GCATGTACTCGGGATGGTGACAGACTTGCTTTGGGCCGACCAAATGCTACTCTGTAACTGGGTAGTTATGAAGGTAGGTTTTTGGTTTGTACAGAACCATGCTGCGAGACATGGTCGAGTAAGATGGGATTTGCCCCTCCGATCAGGAGAGATATACTCTGGGCCCCTCGTGTGATCCGACCAAGATAAGCATGGCCATGCGACAAGGATTATGAGATAATCCGTTTTGTGGTCGGCATCACTGGAACGAGAAAGAGGTCGGGCTAGCACAAGGATGACAGACTCGCCTTGAGCCCGACAACATATATCATGTGGCAAAAGGGAAGTATGATGTACAGGTTTGACTAACCAACTTCATAGTATGTTTGGTGTTCGTCATGCCTTGCTAGAGGCCGCTACCAACTGTGCAGTTCGGAGGTGATCCGAACTGCGACCAAGCCGACTTGAACCTAAGGGGTCGCGCGCTTAAGGGAAGGAACCTACGTGGTTGGATCTTTGGACACTGATCGGATGTGATCCGAGCTGTATTCGGATTGTGGTCGAGTAGACTTATGAGCTTTAGGGTCCGTGCAAGGCCCAAGTGTTGAGCCTACGACGGACGCCTATATAAAGTGGAGGTGCCGCACACTCACGCGATTTGATCGCTTCGGCGCTGTCACTAGGGTTTGCATGTGTTGCAAATAGACACCTCCACTCACCGACGGTTGTGTGATCGGACCTACCAGTCCGCTGCACGACGTTCCTCCTGCACACGCGGATACTGTTAGAGGCAGTGCACTTTCTCCGCTCCGGCGAACCTGTATGTGGGAACCGACTACCGGCTATACGAGGGAGATCGGACGAGGAGGATACGATCCACGCGGACGCGCTGCCCCAACTTCTTCCGCTTCACGGCACTGCGCGTCTAGTGGTAACGAACTGTGATCCATCTCCCGTAGCACGTTCTTTGTTGTTCTACGCGTAGGAAAAATTTAATTTGCAGTCGACGCACCCTACCATAGAACCCAACATTGATGGCATTGCTTAGCATACGCCAGCACCGATTCCTCTCTCTGGACTAGAAATTGTTGTTTAGATGAAATATATGCATACAATTTTTGGGAAGGATCCTTCTCTGGAGAAGAAAACCAAGCGGAAGTGCAAGGATGATGAGCCGTTAATAGTTTGGAAAAGGAAGTCTATTTTTCCAGGTTGCCATATTGGGAGAGCTTGTTGCTACGTCACAACTTAGACGTCATGCACAAAGAAAAAAATGTATGTGAGAACATAATCAACACATTGTTGTGCAGTGATGAGAAATCTAAGGATAATCTGAATTGTTGCTTGGACCTTCAAGATCTAAACATTATAAGTGACCTTCATCATGTTGAACTTGAAGTAGAAGATAAATTTTATTTACCTATAGCACCTTATGAAATGAATGTTGCCCAACAGAGGTTATTTTGTGGAGTATTTAAAGGAGCTAGGTTCCCTTACGGGTTAGAGGCTAATATACGTGGTAATGTGCATGTCAAGGAAAGGAAAATAATTGGGCTAAAGAGCCATGAGAACCACATCTTGATGCAACATTTTCTACCACTTGCTGTGAGAAGGCTATTGCCTAGAAAAGTTAGTGCAACACTGATTCGTGTTAGCAATTTTTTCAAGTAGATTTACTCACATGTTATTTCTGTTAGTGATATGGAAAAACTAGAGGCTGAAATAGCTGAGTGTGACCATGTATATTTGCATTACAACTTTTTTGAGAGTGACCATGTATTTAGATTTACGACTTCAGATTCTCACTCATTCCTTTTGCATGGTAAAGCAAATGCTTTAGTTGTGATTGCACAACAAAAAAGAAGAGAGGAAGGGGTCCCACTGAATTAAGGAAGATATATGATAGAGACAAACCTAAACAAAAAGTTGAACTAAATGAGTTTGGTGAACATGTTGGTAGCAATGGTAAAAAAATTGCTAATTTCATTGGAAATTGGTAAGGAAGCAATTGTCCGTGCTAATTGAGGACTGGAGATATTTTGATCCCAAGTTAAAGTTAAAGCTATGGGATGACATAAAGGTTGTTTAGATTGTCAAAATATTTTTTTCCTATAGTCTCTATTCTGAAGGAAATATTCCCTAGAGGAAATAATAAAGTTGTTATTTATATTTCCTTATATCATGAAAAATGTTTATTATTATACATGCTAGAATAGTATTAACCGGAAACTTGGTACATGTGTGAATACATAGACAAACTGAGTGTCACTAGGATGCCTCTACTTGACGAGCTCATTAATCAAAGATGGTTAAGTTTCCTAACCATAGACATGAGTTTTCATTTGATTAACGGGATCACATCATTAAAAAATGATGTGATTGACTTGACCCATCTGTTAGCTTAGCACGGTGATCGTTTAGTTTGTTGTTATTGATTTCTTCATAACTTATACATGTTCCTATGACTATGAGATTATGCAACTCTCAAATGCCAGAGGAACACTTAGTTTTCTATCAAACATCACAACGTAACTGGGTGACTATAAAGATGCTCTACAGGTGTCCCTGATGGTGTTTGTTGAGTTGGCATAGATCGAAATTAGTATTTGTCACTCCGTGTATCAGAGAGGTATCTCTGGGCCATCTCGGTAATGCGCATCACAATAAGCCTTGCAAGCAATGTGACTAATGAGTTAGTTACAGTATGTTGCATTACGAAACGAGTAAAGAGACTTGTCGGCAACGAGATTGAATTAGGTATTGAGATACCGACGATCGAATCTCGGGCAAGTAACATAGCGATGATAAAGGGAACAACATATACTGTTATGCGGTTTGACCGATAAAGATCTTCGTAGAATATGTAGGAGCCAATATGAGCATCTAGGTTCCGCTATTGGTTATTGACCGGAGATGAGTCTTGGTCATGTCTACATAGTTCTCGAACCCGTAGGGTCCACACGCTTCACGTTCAATGACTTTCGGTATTATGAATTTATGTGTTTTGATGTACCGGAGGTAGTTCGGAGTCCCGGATGTGATCACGGACATGCCAAAGAGTCTCGAAATAGTCGAGACATAAAGATCGATATATTGGAAGGCTATGTTTGGACATCGGAATTGTTCCGGATGAGTTCTGGCATTTACCGGAGTACCGGGGGGTTACCGGAACCCCCCGGGGAATCAATGGGCCTTATTGGGCCTTAGTGGGAGAGAGCAGGAGGTGGCCAAGGTGGGCCCCCCAAGCCCAATCTGAATTGGGAGGGGGGCCGGCCCCCTTTCCTTCTCTCCCTCTCCCCTTCCTTCTTCTCCTAGTCCAACTAGGGAAGGGGGGAAACATACTCCTACTGGGAGTAGGACTCCCCCCTTGGGCGCGCCATGAGAGGGCCGGCCCTCCCTTCCTCCACTCCTTTATATACGAGGGAGCGGGCACCCCATAGACACACAAGTTAATTTCTTAGCCATGTGCGGTGCCCCCCCTCCACAGATTCCACCTCGGTCATATCGTTATAGTTCTTAGGCAAAGCCCTGCGTCGGTAACTTCATCATCACCGTCATCACGCCATCGTGCTAATGAAACTCTCCCTCGGCCTCAACTAGATCAAGAGTACGAGGGACGTCACTGAGCTGAACGTGTGCAGATCGCAGAGGTGCCGTGCATTCGGTACTTGATCGGTTGGATCGTGAAGATGTTCGACTATATCAACCGCGTTTCATAACGCTTCCGCTTTTAGTCTACGAGGGTACATAGAAATACTCTTCCGCTCTCGTTGCTATGCATCTCCTAGATAGATCTTGCGTGATCGTAGAATTTTTTTTGAAATACTGCATTCCCCAACAGTGGCATCAGAGCCAGGTCTATGCGTAGATGTTATATGCACGAGTAGAACACAAAGGAGTTGTGGGCGTGAGTATATACATATTGCTTGCCGTCACTAGTTGATTATTGATTCAGCGGTATTGTTGGATGAAGCGGCTCAGACAGACCTTAAGCGTACGCTTACGCGAGACTGGTTCTACCGACGTGCTTCGCACACAGGTGGCTAGTGGGTGTCTGTTTCTCCAACTTTAGTTGAATCGGTTTCAATGAGCAGGCTTCTTTCTAAATATCAAAAAGCAATCACTATACTACGTTGTGGTTATGATGCGTAGGTAATAACGGTTCTTGCTAGAAGCCCATAGTAGCCACGTAAAACTTGCAACAACAAAGTAGAGGACGTCTGACTTGTTTTTGCAGGGCATGTTGTGATGTGATATGGTCAAGATGTGATTATATAAATTATTGTATGAGATGATCATGTTTTGTAAAACAGTTATCGACAACTGGCAAGAGCCATATGGTTGTCGCTTTAGTGTATGAAATGCAATCTCCATGTAATGGAGATCAAGGTGTCAAGCCGTTGACGATGGTGATCATGACGGTGCTTTGGAGATGGAGATCAAAAGCACAAGATGATGATGGCCATAGCATATCACTTATATATTTGATTGCATGTGATGTTTATCCTTTATGCATCTTATTTTGCTTAGTTCGTCGGTAGCATTATAAGATGATATCTCACTAAATTTCAAGGTACAAGTGTTCTCCCAGAGTATGCACCGTTGCTACAGTTGGTCGTGCCGAGACACCACGGGCTCTACGTTCACATACAACGGGTGCAAGCCAGTTTTGCACACGCAGAATACTATTGTTAAACTTGATGAGCCTAGCATATGCAGATATGGCCTTGGAACACTGAGACCGAAAGGTCGAGCATGAATCATATATTAGATATGATCAACATAGTGATGTTCACCATTGAAAACTACTCCATCTACTTAATTTATCATGAACTTAGTACTTGATAGTATTTTGCATGTCTATGTTGTTGTAGATAGATGGCCCGTGTTGTTGTTCCATTGAATTTTAACGCGTTCCTAGAGAAAGCTAAGTTAAAAGATGATGGTAGCAACTACACGGACTAGATCTGTAACTTGAGGATTATCCTCATTGATGCACAGAAGAATTATGTCCTGGAAGCACCGTTGGGTTACAAGCCAGCTACAGATGCTGCTGACCACGATAAGAACGTCTGGCAGAGCAAAGCTGATGACTACTAGATAGTTCTGTGTCGGAGTAATGGGCTACGGGTAGGCTTCCCCAGGCCCAGAACCTTTCAAGACATCGGGGCAGGCTGCACCCCTCAAGACCCCAGGACGAAGAGCCGCCTTCTGAGAGTCGGCGGCAAGGCGAACGACTGCCCACTCGCGTCGAGTCCCAGGGACGACTTCAGGATGAGCCGACTCCTGACTGGCGACTTCCAGAGAAGCCGGCCATGGGGAGTCGGCCCGCGACGCCAACAACCCCCATGCCCTCATAAAGAGGTACGGGACGGGGACTGGCCACAGTAAGGTCCACTCCCACCCTTTTCCAAGGGCAGGCGTGGCCAGAGAATGCCGTACCCGCGGAAATCTCCGCCCGGTGCGACACTGTTGCCATGCCGGCCCTAACATCAGCCCCAGTGGGCGGAGTCCTGTGCCCACGACGGCCTGCCGGTACGACCCAGGGACGACGGGTCCTACCAGTCGGCGGGCGTATGGAAGACGGCGAGAGCGCCACCAGTCGGCCCAGTTGGGAGTCAGCCCCAGGAGTCGGCCGGCCCCTCTCACGGGCCCCACGCGCCATTAACCAGATGCGACAGGGAGTGGCCACAGTGATCGCCCGCCAGACGGCGGAGCTGTCGCCACAACCCCATGACCGAGCCCGCGTCATTAGAGGCACGGCTAGAGTATTCTACAGCCGACAAGACCCGCCCGCGGCGGACGCGGCCTGTCGGCTCCGTACCGAGCCAGTCGGCGAGGCCCACCAGTCGGCGGGCCCCAGGAGTCGGCGGATAAGACGGCGGCCAGAGAGACTGACGGTTAGGCCCGCGTCCAGCCGGATTACCATTGTACCCCTAGGGGTAGGCCTATAAAACCCCCCGGGCCACCCTTGCAAAGGGTTGGAATCCATTAGCACTAGACCAGATCATATAGGAAGGAGAGAGCTAGCCTTGCCTTCTCCTACCTCCAGGAAACAGCTCAAGGAGCAACCGTCTACACACTTTGCCATAGTGATCATGCGGAGACCCCGCAGAGCAGCAGTAGGGGTATTATCTCCATGGAGAGCCCCGAAGCCGGGTAAGATTCGCCGGCGTGCATGCCTTCGCCTTATCCCGTTTCCAGGCACCGGCGACGTTCTACTCGCCCCCACCATGATAAGCCATCCTTTGGCATATGTCGCACCCAACCCCCAACATTTGGCGCCCACCGTTGGGCCTGGTGCACCGTCGTCCGGAGACCTGCTCTGGACGGGAACCCTTTTCCTCCCTGTCGAGCGCAGCCAGCCCGACACGCCAGACGGAGTTTGCGCCGACGCGCTGCACGGCGTTTAGATCGCCTGCGCAGCCAGCTGCCTCGCCGATCTTGTCGGCGAGGTTCGCCTCTCCGACGAGCCTGCATCCGACGCAGGCACGGGCCGCCCCGAGAGCCTCCTCGCGGGCCTCCTTGACCAACTCCACGTCGCCGGCAAGCCTGCCGTGGACTTGGAGTCTGTAGGCTCCACCGACCCGATGCTGGTCGACTCCGACACCGTGTCGCTTGACGCGTTCCCCACCAACATGGTGGTCTACGATGAGCCGCTCCCTCGCGCGGAGAGCGACGGAAGCACTGTCATAGAGGTGCTCGTCATCGGTCATGATGAGCCTCCCGGCGGAGGAGCGCATGACCCACTTGGCACAGCACTGCAAGACCTGACCGCGTCCATTCCGGAAGACGCTGACGCGGAGAGATTGGAGGCGCGCCGCCTTCAGCTCGTCGAAGGTGCGAAGAAGCTGGCTAGCATGAGACGCTTGTCAGAAGCCTACCAGCGTGAGATGGATCGCGTTGTAGGTGGCTCGCCAGCCCCAACTGGGCCCAGCCGCCTAGGCGTGGTCCAGCAGCGCGGCATGGCCATCCCCAACCTATTCGGGGCAAATTGCCCTGTGTACGCCACGCCTGCGGAGAACATTCGAGCCGCCCAGGTGACGGCGGACGAGCTGGACAACTTCGAGGGCGAAGAGCGCCGCCTGATGACGGAGCGAGTCCAGCGGCTCCTCGATGCGGCTGCCGCGTAGAACAAGGCCGGCTGCCGCACAGAGGCGCCGCAGCGACAAAACGACGACCCACCTCCACGCCGAGACCAAGGCGCGACGTCTCGGACGCCGACTGGCGGCGCCCGAGGAAGGAAAGACAAGGATCCAGCTGTCAGCCGCAGTCGGACTCGCATTACCATAGAGCGCGACCAAGACGGCCGCCCAAGGGCAGTAGAACGACTGGATGACTGTCCGCCTCCTCCTCCTCACAAGGAAAGGCGAATCTCCCTGCCGCCTGTTGACCATCCGACTCTCGGCGACCGCCTTGGCCGCCGAGAGGGAGTCGGAGAAAACGACGCCCGGCACCGGATCGACCGACTTCACCGATCCCTGGTGCTAGAAGAAGAAGACGAGTTGAGTCCGCCTTGTTTCGGGCCCCGCATTCGAGACGAGCCCTTTCCCAAAGGGTTCACGCTCCCAAGAGACACGCCCAAGTACACCGGCTCCGTGAAGCCAGAGGACTGGCTGGTTGACTACTCCACGGCCGTCAACATAGCGAACGACAACAAGCGCGTTGCCGTAAAATACGTTTCGGTCATGCTCCAGGCACACCAGGACATGGCTGAACAGCTTGAAGCCCTGCAGCATCAACAGCTGGGTTGACTTCACCGATGCATTCGTCCGCAACTTCACAAGCACATCGAGGGAGTCCTGGATTAGGGGGTGTCCGGATGGCCGGACTATACCTTCAGCCGGACTCCTGGACTATGAAGATACAAGATTGAAGACTTCGTCCCGTGTCCGGAAGGGACTTTCCTTGGCGTGGAAGGCAAGCTTGGCGATACGGATATGTAGATCTCCTACCATTGTAACCGACTTTGTGTAACCCTAACCCTCTCCGGTGTCTATATAAACCGGAGGGTTTTAGTTCGTAGGACGACATACAGAACAATCATACCATAGGCTAGCTTCTAGGGTTTAGCCTCTCCGATCTCGTGGTAGATCTACTCTTGTACTACCCATATCATCAATATTAATCAAGTAGGACGTAGGGTTTTACCTCCATCAAGAGGGCCCGAACCTGGGTAAAACTTCGTGTCCCTTGCCTCCTGTTACCATCCGGCCTAGACGCACTGTTCGGAACCCCCTACCCGAGATCCGCCGGTTTTGACACCGACATTGGTGCTTTCATTGAGAGTTCCTCTGTGTCGTCGCCGTTAGGCTTGATGGCTCCTACGATCATCAATAGCGATGCAGTCCAGGGTGAGACCTTCCTCCCCGAACAGATCTTCGTCTTCGGCGGCTTCGCACTGCAGGCCAATTCACTTGGCCATCTGGAGCAGATCGAAAGCTATGCCCCTGGCCGTCAGGTCAGATTTGGAAGTTTAAACTACACGGCTGACATCCGCGGGGACTTGATCTTCGACGGATTCAAGCCACTGCCGAGCGCGCCGCACTATCACGACGAGCATGATCTAGCTCTGCCGCCGAACAGTGCCTTGGAGGCCGCACCCGCATCGGCTTCGACCCTTAATTCGGAGCCAACTGCGCCGATCGAGGATGGGTGGTTGGACGCCGCCTCGGGGGCTGCGATCCCAACGGCAATTGAGCCGAACACCAGCTCCGCACTCCGCGAGACTCGTGACTCCAAGGAGCCGGACTCCTCTCCGGACTCCGAACCCTCCACGCCCCTGCCGATCGAATCCGATTGGGCGCCGATCATGGAGTTTACTGCCACGGACATCTTTCATCACTCGCCTTTCAGCGATATTTTGAAGACACTAAAGTCTCTCTCTTTATCAGGAGAGCCCTGGCCGGACAACGGTCAGCAAGGTTGGGATATGGACGATGAAGAAATTCAAAGCCCACCCACCACCCACTTTGTAGCCACTGTCGACGATTTAACCGACATGCTCGACTTCGACTCCGAAGACATCGACGGTATGGACGCCGATGAAGGAGACGATGAAGAACCAGCACCTATTGGGCCTTGGAAAGCCACCTCGTCATATGACGTATACATGGTGGACGCACCAAAAGATAACGACGAGGATCGGAAGGACGCACCGAAGGCTTGTTCCCTCGAAAAGCAGTCAAAGCGGCGACGCAAGCGCCGCCCCAAATCCCGCCTCGACAGAAATAACGATCACACAGACCCAGCGCTGGAGCAGGGCCAACCTCTTTCGGACAATGGCAATCCGGATAATCAAACCGAACAAACAAATTCTATCAAGGATAATGGTCCGGACGACATAATGCCGGACAGGCACCCGGAGCAGCAGAATGCCCGTAAAAGGCTTGTTGCCATCGCGAGGAGTCTTAAAAAGCAGAAGCAAAGGCTCAAGGCTGCGCAAGACACACTCCAAATCAAATGGAGTAAAATACTCAACACAGCAGCGAGGTACGGCGACAATCGCCCCTCCAAGAGCTACCCAAAGCGGAAGCTGCTACCTGGATTAGATGAGGAGGCCTCAGACCCCCCACAACCAAATATCAAAGCAGCCACCTGGCCGGATAGACGTCCCCTCTACCAACACAGAGCAGCATACAATGCCACTCACAATACAACACGCGACCCATGCGAGGGCTCGCACCCAAAGGACGGCGCAACAAGATCCATCTATGGACCACGCAAGCGTGCCCCAGCATACAATGCAACACAACAAACATCCGAACAACGTGGTACACCCAGCTACAGGGGTGCCGCACACCCCCTATGTTTCACCGATGAGGTCTTGGACCATGAATTTCCGGAGGGATTCAAACCCGTAAACATAGAGACATACGGCGGAACAACAGACCCTGGGGTCTGGATTGAGGACTACATCCTTCATATCCATATGGCTCGAGGAGATGATATCCACGCCATCAAGTACTTACCCCTCAAGCTCAAAGGGCCAGCTCGTCACTGGCTTAAAGGCCTCCCTGAAAGCTCCATTGGAAGTTGGGAAGAGCTTGAAGACGCCTTTCGGGCAAATTTTCAAGGGACTTATGTCCGACCTTCGGATGCGGACGATTTGAGTCATATAACTCAACAGCCCGGAGAGTCAGCCCGAAAGCTTTGGAACAGGTTTCTTACTAAAAAGAACCAGATTGTCGACTGTCCGGACGCCGAAGCCTTTGTAGCTTTTAAGCATAGAGTCCGTGACGAATGGCTCGCCAGACACCTCGGCCAAAATAAGCCGAGAACGATGGCTGCATTAACAAGCCTCATGACCCGCTTTTGCAAGGGTGAGGACAGCTGGCTAGCCAGATGCAGCACCAGCGACCCAAGTACATCTGAAGTTAGAGATGGAAATGGGAAATCACGGCGCAACAGCGATAAAAAACACCTGAATAAAGAAGACAACATGAAGGGCACGACAGTAAACGCCGGATTCAAAAGCTCTCGGCCAGGTCAAAAGCCGCCCTCTAAAGGCACCAGGGATGAACAGTCCAGCCTCAACAAAATTCTGGACCAAGTATGTCAGATCCATAGTACCCCTGGTAAACCTGCTAATCATACCCACAGAGAATGTTGGGTCTTCAAGCAGTCCGGCAAGCTCAACGCCGTACACAAGGGGGAGGATACACCAAGTGAAGACGAGGACGAGCCTCCCAAGCAAGACACTGGGGAACAAAAGACATTTCCACCAGAAGTCAAAATAGTAAACGTGTTACACGTGATCAAGGGAAAAAAACAATGCGGCACTCCCAGGAAAATATACCCAAGTGCCTGTCAGCGCGAAGTCCTGCCACTGGTCGTCTCAACCGATCACTTTCGACCATCGCGCTTACTCTGTAGGTATCCGACGCGCAGGATGGGCTGCCCTGGTATTAGACCCAGTAATTGGCGGATATCACTTCACACGAGTCTTGATGGACGGTCGCAGCAATCTAAACCTAATATATCAGGATACAATCCGCGGGATGGGGTTAGACCCAACAAAAATTCGCCATAGCAATACTACCTTTAAAGGAGTAACGCCAGGCCCAGGGGCTCATTGTACGGGCTCCCTCCTACTACAAGTTATATTCGGCTCCCCCGATAACTTCCGTCGCGAGCATTTAACCTTCCACATCGCTCCATTCCAAAGTGGCTATCAAGCACTGCTCGGACGCGAAGATTTCGCTCTCTTTAATGCAATACCACACTACGCCTCCCTCACACTCAAGATGCCCGGTCCACGTGGCATCATTTCAGTGAACGGAAATATCAAGCGATCTCTGCGCGCCGAAGAGAGTGCGGCTGCCTTGGCAGCCGCACACTAAAGGCGCCCGGACCAGCGAAAGCATCCAATAGGTCGTCAAGACCTCAGACACAACTAATCAAGTCCGGCACCGCTATTTATACCGAATAAATGGTCACACCCCTATTTGTCAGTACAATGGCCTCAACGCGCGTAGACAAGTCGCAATTTCTTCTCATCTTGAATTATACATGGTTTCTTTAAAAACTATCTTTTTGCACGACAACTTTTTCACCTAAATTCCTCTCTTTTACAGACGATCATCGTGCTACACCCGTCCAGGATACGGCACAACGGAGACACAGGCGCAGACGTGCAGCAAGGACCCGCTCCAAGGATTCTTTTTAGATTAAGACCCTGCGTAAACCTTTTTTACTGTCTCTTGTTGATACATATCCACCGTTGAGAAGGATGCTGACGTCTTGGCATGTGGCCACGCCAGAGCAATGCACGTACCTGCATACAAGGGGCTTCTTACAAAGGCCATTATTTAGGCCCGGTTTATACCACAAAGACCGAATACCTTAGGGAGTGTTCGGCGTCGCGAGTTTGGCCCTATATGCATCAGCTCCGAATCATTGTCTTTGGTTAAATGTTGGGTTTGCCCGGCTCCTGTGTTTTGGTGCCTTACGTTCCGCTTTACCGGCTAAGGTAGCACCAGGAGAACTACTGCGATTGTGCCCTGGTTCATCCGGACGAGCACCTCAGTAGAGAAAGCCGGAAACTAACTGTCATGATATAGCGTGAGACTGGTCAACCACTCGATGACCTGTTGGAATGTTAGAATTCCTCCGCCTTAACGAAGGGCCGTTTCCCGGCCAGGCATGTACACACCCCGGGATCGGGAGAGTGCGGAGCCACCAGGGGCTATCTAGGAGCCCCACTGTCAAACTCCTATGGCTAAGTGAAAGTGCTAAAGAATTATAGTCCGGTTGCCTCGCTCGCTCCGCTATCACCTCCTTAATAGGACCAAGATGTTGGGTTAAGTGTGAACGTGTGTTTTTTGCGAGCACCTCTGCATTATATGCGTGGGGGTTGAAGCCGACGGCTGCAATCTTTTAGGTTATACACATGTATACATAAACGGCCGCCCAGGAGGCATCATATTACTTTCAGGCAAAAGTATAAAAATAGCCTTATAAAAATTTATAAAAGCATTTCGCTTACAATGAGATTACATATCACTCAAACATAATATTTTTGACCACTGGGTCTCTATCAAACGAGCACCCTCAAGAACTTCTTCAAAGTAGTGCTCAGCAGCCATTCGACCTATGGCCGAATCCCGCGCTGCAATAGTGGTAGCATCCATCTCCGCCCAGTATGCTTTAACACGGGCAAAGGCCATCCGTGAGCCCTCTATGCACGCCAACCTCTTCATCGCATTAATGTGCGGCACCACGTCAAGGAACTGCTGCACCAAGCTGAAATAGTTGTTCGGTTTTGGCCTTTCCGGCCATAGCTGATCCACGACAGACCTCATGGCGAGTCCGGACAACCTATTCAGTTCGGCCCATTCGGCTAATTGGTCAGTCAATGAAAGCGGACGCTCGGGAGAATGGAATTGTGTCAAAAAAACAGCTGGTCCACTTCACGGTCCGTCTGACCCTGGAAGTACTTGGCCGCATCGGCAGCGCTCGCCGCCAAATCCATATACACATCCTCCGAACTCCACAGCCGATCTAGAGAGGCATACCGTGGATCTCCGAACTTCCTCCGCAACATAAAGGATTTCCCAGCTACAATATCCCCAGCTTCTCGCAGCTCCTCCTCTTCGCCCCTCATAGCAGAGCGGATGTCTTTTCTCGTCGCAGCAGCCTTCTCAAGGTCCGATGCCTTCGCTAAGTTTTCCTTTTCAAGAACCCGACAACAGTCGGCGGCGGATTTTAATTCTATGGCCATCTTGGCCATCTTATCTCGGCTGTCGCCATGCGCGGCCTTCTCGGCTTTCAACTCTTTGGCCACCTTCAAAGCAGCCGCATTACCAAACCTTGCTTGTTCCTTGGCTCGGGCAAGTTCTGCCCGCAAGGCTTCAACAGTGGCAGCTCCATCTGCAGTCACAACATATTAAAGATACTGGCATCATGCTGCTCTTACTATGTGGCGTTTACCAGATAATGACACTTACCATGTGCCTCGTAAAGCCTTTTGTTAACAAGCTCGATGTCGGCGTCTGCCACATCCAACTGCCGTTTTAAATGGGCAAACTCGCTAGTCCGTCTAGCCACCGGAGCTTCCATCACCTGCACATAGAGGCAGTATGGTTATTACCTGGGAATATGATCCTCTGTTCGTCGTCGTTTCCGACAACAACCAGAGTCTCAGCGGCTACTATCTACACAGGGCACACCTAGCATGTGCAGGACTATAATACATTATTTTACGTACCTCAAAGCCTGTCAGTAGACTCATAAAAGCTTCATGTAATCCGCTTTCGGCGGACGAGATTCTCTCCATCACCGTATTCATCAGCACACGGTGTTCATCTGAGATGGCCGCTCACCCCACCAACTCCCTCAGAACATCGGATCACACACCAGACGATGTCGGACTCTTTTGTCCGCTCTCTTCGGGAGCCGGACACTCGGAGGTTCGGGGGTCAATGGGATTATCTTCTGGCCTCACCGGACTCAGAGAGGCCCTCCGCGACGACACTTCGGGGTCGCCCGCTTCCGGAGCGGAGGAGTCCGGAGGAGGCGTTTCGCTCTCCATCATCTCTGGAAGAAGATCCCACGAAGACGAGCTCATTTGAGAGGGGCTAAGGCCTGAACCGCAAAGATATATGCGGAGGTTATTTTCTCAAAAGAAAAAGATGGCATACCTGTACTATTAAAGTATTTCGGGTCCCTTACGACTCGCTGGAGAATTGATCCCCCCGCGGACTTTGTGCGGCAAAAGCACCCCCAAGGTAGGACCCTCTGTGGGAGACTTCTTCTCCCGTTTGGAAGCTTCGGCTTCCGAATCGCCGGGCGCAGTCCTTTTCCTCCTTCGGTCGTCTTCCTTCATGGACACGCTCTCTCCCTTGGTTAGAATGGGCCGCGTCCGCCCGTATTATCCTCCCCGGTATCTTCCTTCAAGGGCTCCGGGCAAGGTGCGACCTGGAGCATCTTTTCCAATACCAGATTGCCCAAACCCTCAGGGAGGGGGGCCGAACATCGAATCAACTTCGCCTTTGTTAGCCAGTCCTGGTCAAAAAGAGAACTCTCAGAAATAACTTCATAACAAATGAGAGATAGTATGTTCGGCCGGAAGATTCCTTAACTGTTCGGCGGCGCGGTTACTACTCAGGCCCACGTCCTCGGTGATTTCCGGACACTCTACCTGAGGTCCGAAGAATGACTTGTACATCTCCTCGTGCGTCAGGCCGAGGAAATTTTGAATGACATGCGGTCCCTCGGGATTGAACTCCCACAAGCGAAGGGGCCGGCGTTTGCAAGGCTGGACTTGACGAATCAGCATAACTTGTATTACCGCAACCAAACTAAAATCTCCATTGAAGAGATCTCGAATGTGGCTTTGCAGTATAGGCACGTCCTTGGCTGGACCCCAGCTCAGACCTCTGCTGATCCATGACATCAGTTGTGGTGGAGGGCCCGAGCGGAAAACAGGGGCGGCCGCCCACTTGGCACTTCTAGGAGCCGCGATGTAGAACCACTCCTGTTGCCACAATTAAGACACCTCTGGAATGGAACCTTTGGGCCATGGAGCTCCCGTCATCTTGCATATTGAGGCACCTCCACATGCTGCATGTTGCCCCTCGATCATCTTCGGCTTTACTTCAAAGGTCTTGAGCCACAGGCCAAAGTGAGGGGTAACCCGGAGGAAGGCCTCACACACAACAATAAATGTCGTGATATGAAGAAAGGAGTCCGGAGCTAGATCATGGAAATCTAGCCCGTAATAAAACATCAAACCCCTGACGAAAGGACCAGAGCAAGGCCTAGACCTTAGAGGAAGTGGGAGACGAACACGACGTTCTCATTGGGTTCGGGGGAGGGGACGGCCTGCCCTCGGGCAGGCAGCCAATGCAAAACCTCGGCGGTCAGATATCTGGCATCCCTCAACTTTTTGATGTCTTCTTCCGTGACGGAGGAAGGCACCCATCGGCCTTGAAGGCTAGATCTGGACATGATTGAAGGTTCGGAGAACCTAACCTGAACTTTGGGTGTTTGAGCCTGAGGTGGGGGAAGGATTCGATTGAGCACGGGAGGGAAAAAATAAAAGCCCTGTCCCTTTATAAAGAAGGTGAATATCAAGCGTCCTCTCCATGGCCGTTTGGACTTGCCTATAGTCAAGGAGTCCTAGAAGCGGTTGGGTTACCCACGACCGTATTGATGAGAATCCCGAAATAAGGGGACACGATCTCCGCTTCAACGAGACGTGCCAAGGAAACTGCCTCGCATGACACGCTGAGGTGGGACAATAAACCGATTCGAATAAAGGCTTGGCCGTTGTGCGATGTCACACTATAGAATACGTCAGCAGATCAGATTTGTGTAAATATTATTCTCTCTATGGCAATATGTGGAAACCTATTTTGCAGATCCAGACACTATCTTTGTGTTCAAAATCTTCTATGAAGTACTTGGAGGAGGAACCCGCCTTGCAATGCCGAAGACAATCTGCGTGCCGGACTCGTCGTCATTGAAGCCTGGTTCAGGGGCTATTGAGGGAGTCCTGGATTAGGCGGTGTCCGGATGGCCGGACTATACCTTCAGCCGGACTGCTGGACTATGAAGATACAAGATTGAAGACTTCGTCCCGTGTCCGGAAGGGACTTTCCTTGGCGTGGAAGGCAAGCTTGGCGATACGGATATGTAGATCTCCTAACATTGTAACCGGCTTTGTGTAACCCTAACCCTCTCCGGTGTCTATATAAACTAGAGGGTTTTAGTCCGTAGGACGACATACAGAACAATCATACCATAGGCTAGCTTCTAGGGTTTAGCCTCTCCGATCTCATGGGAGATCTACTCTTGTACTACCCATATCATCAATATTAATCAAGCAGGACGTAGGGTTTTACCTCCATCAAGAGGGCCCGAACCTGGGTAAAACTTCGTGTCCCTTGCCTCCTGTTACCATCCGGCCTAGATGCACAGTTCAGGACCCCCTACCCGAGATCCGCCGGTTTTGACACCGACACATGTACGAGCATCCTCCCAAACCTCACCAGCTTTCCTTGTGCGTGCAAGGCCCCAACGAGTCGACTCACGACTACCTCACGTGTTGGGCCAAGCTCTGGAACTCTTGTGAGGGCGTGCACGAGGTGCAGGCTATCTTGTACTTCACCGCCGGGTGCAAAGAAGGCACCCTCCTCAAGCACAAGATCCTTTGCGACGAGCCAGAAACCCTCGACGAGCTGCTGATCATAGCAGACAAGTATGTCACGGCCGACTCCTCCATGAAGGCGGAGATTCAAGTTAGTGCGACTGGCAAAGTGGCCCCTCAGGCTCCTAGAACTCCGGCTGGAGATGCCAGTCGGCCACAGCAGCCAAGCGACCACAAGCGCAAGGCCTCGCAGCCGGCTTCCAGCAGCCTGCAGGTGGCGACAGTCGAAGACCAGCAGCCGGATGGGCAGCCTCCACCCAAGCAACAGAAAGGCGGCAAGCCCAACTGGTTGCCAGCTTTCTCATACGAGCAGACTCTGGATGGTCCTTGCAAGTTCCACAACGGCGCGAAGCCGTCGAATCACACCACCCGGAAGTGCCACTGGCTCACCAAGATCGCCAAAGGAGACGGCCTCCTGCCTCCCCCGCCTACTGGGCAGCAGCCTCCGCCTCCGCCCCAGCAGTCACTACTAGGAAAAGGGCTACTAATGGCGCACCAGTTTTGCCTACTAATGGCGCATCACTGGTGCGCCATTAGTATCACGCCACTAGTATTTTTTACTAATGGCGCACCACTGGTGCGCCATTAGTATAGACCACGGTGTGCCATTAGTATAGGCCACTGGTGCGCCATTAGTATTTTTGAATTTTGAAGGCGGGAAAATAGTAGTGGCGCACCGTCTAACCCCCACCGTGTGCCATTGCTATTTTTGAATTTTGAATTTGGATCTGGATCGTGATTTTTTTGCCCATTTTTTGCTCGTTTTTTGGCACGATATTATTTCAAATTTTGTTCCTGTTTTTGGATCTTGTACGTTCTTTTGCCATGTTCTTTTGCCGGAGAGGAGTTCGCCGGAGAGGAGGAGGAGGAGGTCACCAGAGAGGCGCTCGCCTACATCGCCGAAGAGGAGGAGGAGGAGTTCGCCGGAGAGGGGAGGAGGAGGTCGCCGGAGAGGAGTTCACCGGAGCATCGGAGAGGAGGAAGGAGAAACCATGAGGGGATGGGAGGAGAGGAGGGAGGAGGAGCTCACCGGAGAGGAGGGAGGAGAAACCATGAGGGGAGGGGAGGGGAGGAGAGGAGGGAGGAGGAGGTCACCAGAGAGGAGGAGGAGGTCGCCGGAGAGGAGGAGGTCGCCGGAGAGGAGGAGGAGGTCGCCGGAGAGGAGGAGGAGGAGGTCGCCAGAGAGGAGGAGGGTAGTATGGTGGAGGAGAGAAGGGAAGATGGAGTGGAGGAGAGGAGGAGATGGACTGGAGCAGAGCTGGAGTGGAGGAGAAGAATGAAGAGGTAAGGAGGAGAGGACCACGCTCAGCCATATATACGGCATAGTAATGGCGCACCGCGGGCAGGTGCGCCATTACTAACTTTTTTTAATTTTTTGATTTATTTTGAATTTTGAACGCAGGAACATACTAATGGCACACCATGGGCAGGTGCGCCATTAGTAACTTTTTTTTATTTTTTGACTTATTTTGAATTTTGAAGGCGGGAAGATAGTAATGGCGCACCATGCTAGGTGCGCCATTAGTAAGTTTGAATTTTTTTTTTGAATTTTTTTGCCTCTCCAGATCTTAAAAGCCCCGTATCTTTTTTCTATTAGGTTTTTGAGGATTTTGAAAATGTTTAACGGGGTTCCCCCAGTTAAATTCGGATGTAACTTTTAGAGTAGATGATTTTTCATATAAAAAACTTTTTCATCCGAGTTCGTACGCAAAAGTTATGCCCATTTTACAAATTCTCGAGAGATTTCGCAAATAAAGTCGAAATTCATATTTGTAAATTTTCACAACAACTAGACCACATATCACATGGGAAACTTATTTTCTTTTATTTTTTTGACATTTCCATCATTTTTTTTAAAACTGAAAAGGCGGTCCACGGGGGGGGGGGGGGGGGGTGCATTCGGTGGAAGTGGTGGCCAAGTTACTAATGGCGCACCGTGGCATGGTGCGCCATTACTAGTTCAACTAGTAGTAATGGCGCACCACTCCCACGGTGCGCCATTAGTAGTTTTGAAAAAATTTAAAAATTTTTTTACTAATGGCGCACCGTGGATGTGGTGCGCCATTAGTATTTGGACACTAATGGCGCACCAACACATGGTGCGCCATTAGTATATAGTAATGGCGCTCCACATGTCTGGTGCGCCAGTAGTGTCAATTCCATCTATAGCCCATTTCCTAGTAGTGAGTCGGCTGTCAGGCCAGTCGGCGCAGTACAAGACGAGTACCCCGAAGAGCACGGAGCCTACGTGGTATTTACCAGCGTGGCTGATGATCGATGCAGCAGGCGGCTGCAGCAGCAAGAGGTGAATGCAGTAGCATCAGAGACACCAGAATTCATGCACTGGTCCGAGAAGCCTATCAGCTGGAGCAGAGCTGATGACCCAGAGGTGATGCCGAGTCCGGGCTCTTATGCCTTGGTCTTGGATGCCACCTTTTCCACGGATAGACGAGCTGCTCGTTTCTCGCGAGTTCTGATAGATGGGGGTAGCAGCATCAACATCATGTACAAGGACACCATGGAGAAGATGGGAATCAAGCAAAGACAGCTTCAGAACAGCTGGATTGTGTTCCACGGCATTGTTCCTGGCCTTTCCTGCTCACCAATCGGCAAGATCCTGATTGACGTCCTCTTTGGAGACAAAGATCACTTCCGCCGAGAGTCAGTTTGGTTTGAGGTGGTGGATCTCGAGAGCCCATACCATGCATTACTTGGCCGACCCGCTCTGGCCAAGTTCATGGCGATCCCCCACTACGCCTACCTCAAGATGAAGATGCCTAGTTCCAAGGGGATTCTGACTGTAGCCGGCGACTACCGGAAGTCGTCTACCTGTGCGGCTGAAAGTAGTCGGTTGGCCGAGTCCCTAGTGATCGCGGCCGAGAAGCGGCTCCTTGACCAGGTTGTGGCGATGGACGGCAAGCAGCTAGAGGTGTCGCCTAACCCCAAGGAGTCGGAGGCTGAGGGTTCGTTCAAGACCGGCCAAAGAGACAAAGAAGATACCCTTGGATCCGGAGCACCCTGAGAGGTACGCTGTCGTAGGCGCAAACCTCGACAGCAAATAGGAAGGCGAGCTCGTTGATTTCCTCCGAGATAATCGGCACATCTTCGCATGGCCCCCAAAGACATGCCAGGTGTACCGACGGAATTTGCCGAGCACAAGTTACATGTCCGATCTGATGCAAAGCCAGTCAGGCAGCCCTTGCGCCGCCTATCAGAAGAAAAGAGAAGAGTTGTCGGAGAAGAGATAGCCCGACTCCTGGCAGCCGGCTTCATTATGGAAGTATTCTTTCCAGAGTGGCTAGCCAACCCGGTCCTGGTACTGAAGAAGAACAAGAAGTGGCGAATGTGTATTGATTACACAAGCCTCAACAAGGCTTGCCCCAAGGACCCGTTTGCTTTGCCAAGAATTGATCAGGTGATAGACTCCACAGCCGGATGCGAGCTATTGAGCTTCTTGGATGCATATTCAGGATATCACCAGATCAAGCTGAACCCGGCTGACAGACTGAAGACCGCCTTCATCACACCGTTTGGAGCCTTCTGCTACCTAACCATGACGTTTGGCTTGAGGAATGCCGGCGCCACCTTTCAGCGTTGCATGCAAAAGTGCCTCCTCAAGCAACGCGGCAGAAACGCCCACGTCTACGTGGACGATGTGGTGGTGAAGACGGAGAAGCGTGGAACACTGCTGGAAGACCTCAAGGAGACCTTTGAGAACCTGCGCCGATTCCAGATCAAGCTCAACCCTGAGAAGTGCGTCTTCGGAGTACCAGCCGGCCAACTCCTTGGCTTCCTGGTCTCTGAACGTGGCATAGAGTGCAACCCTGTAAAGATCAAGGCCATTGAGAGGATGGAGGTACCCAGCCGACTGCTGGACGTGCAAAAGTTCACTGGCTGCTTGGCGTCCATCAGCCGATTCATCAGTCGGCTGGGCGAGAAAGCTCTCCCCTTATACCAGCTCATGAAGAAGACCACTTTTTTCGAGTGGAACCACAAGGCGGACGAAGCCTTTCTCCAGTTGAAGAAGATGTTGACTACTCCACCCGTTGTGGCGGCTCCAACTCCTAAGGAGCCTATGCTCCTGTACATCGCCGCCACCAGCCGGGTAGTCAGCACAGTCATTGTAGTGGAACGCAAGGAGGAAGGCAAGGCACTACCTGTCCATAGACCGGTATATTACCTGAGCGAAGTGCTATCGACCTCCAAGCAGAACTACCCCCACTACCAGAAGATGTGCTATGGCGTGCACTTTGCCGCCAAGAAGTTGAAGCCTTACTTTCGAGAGCATCCAATCACTATGGTCTGCACGACCCCACTTGCCGAGATCATCGGAAGCCGAGATGCTTCTGGCCGAGTGGCCAAATGGGCCATAGAGCTGGCTCCCTGCACCATCCACTACCAGCCCCGCACCGCCATCAAGTCACAAGCACTGCCGACTTCCTCGTCGACTGGGCCGAGACCCAGTTCCTACCACCAGCGCCCGACTCCACCCATTGGCGGATGCATTTCGACGGCTCCAAGATGCGCACCGGCTTGGGAGCCGGCGTTGTCCTCACTTCTCCTAAAGGCAACAAGCTCAAATACGCACTGGAAATCCACTTTGCCGCCTCCAACAATGTTGCCGAATACGAGGCGCTCATTCACGGGCTCTGGCTTGCCAAAGAACTTGGCATTCGCCGAATCCTGTGTTATGGCGACTCGGACTTAGTGGTCCAGCAGTCGTCTGGCGACTAGGACGCCAAAGATGCAAACATGGCGAGTTACCGTTTCCTCGTGCAGCAACTAAGTGGATATTTTGAGGGGTGCGAGTTCCTACATGTGCCAAGAAGCGACAACGACCAAGCAGATACCCTGGCACGAATCGGCTCCACCCGCCAAGCAATACCATCCGGCGTCGCCCTTTAACGCCTCCTCAAGCCGTCTGTCAAGCCTTCACCAGAATCAGACTCCATCTTTGTGCCGGCTCCTCCCGAAGAAGTCGGATTCGACTCCAGAGCTCCGGTAGACGGTACGAGGATTTTGGGAGATGGCTCCAAAGCCGCCACAGTCAAAGTCGGCCCAGGGACTGCAGAACCCAGCCCGGGGACTGCGGCGGCCAGCCCGAAGACTCCAGAACTCGGCCCGAGGGCTGCACCAGTCGGCCCGGGGATTTCATTAATCCAGCAAGCGGTTGCTGACTCCAGCCCGCCGCCTCCCAGCCCAGCCGCCCTCGTCCAAGTCGCAGTTCTGGCAGTCGAAGAAATAGCAGCACCCTCATGGGCCCAGCCCATCCTCAAATTCCTGGTGAGCAAAGATCTGCCGACTGATGAGACCTTAGCTCGGCAAGTACAACGTCGAGCGGCAGCCTACACCATAGTCAACAGAGAGCTGGTCAGGCACAGCGTCACTGGTGTCTACCAGCGCTGCGTAGAGCCAGAGCAAGGCCAAGCAATTCTCAAAGACATCCATCAAGGCGAGTGCGGCCACCATGCGGCTTCAAGAGCACTCGTCGCCAAAGCCTTCCAACACGGTTTCTTTTGGCCAACGGCCTTAGAAGAGGCCAAGTAATTGGTCCAAAAATGCAAAGGGTGCCAAAAGTTCCGCTCCAAGCCGCATCAGTCGGCTTCTGCACTCAAGACCATCCCGATTGCCTGGCCCTTCGCAGTTTGGGGCCTAGACATGATGGGACCATTCAAGACGGCACGAGGTGGCTTAACTCACTTACTTGTCGCGGTGGACAAGTTCACCAAGTGGATAGAGGCGAAGCCAATCAAGAAACTGAATGGTCCGACTACCGTTACTTTCATCTCCGACATCACAATTCGGTACGGTGTACCACACAACATCATCACCGACAACGGCACGAATTTTGCCAAAGGCGCCTTGGCCCGTTTCTGCGCGACACAGGGCATCTTACTGGACCTAGCGTCCATCGCCCATCCACAGTCAAACGGCCAGGTGGAGCAAGCAAACGGCCTCATCATGTCCGGCATCAAGCCCCGACTGGTCGAGCCTCTGGAGCGCTCGGCTGGCTGCTGGCTCGATGAGTTGTCAGCAGTCCTATGGAGTCTGCGCACGACTCCAAACAAGTCAACCGGATTCATGCCTTTCTTCCTCATCTACAGTGCTGAAGCCGTCATCCCAACGGACATAGAGTTCGATTCCCCGCGAGTCACCATGTACACCGAGGAAGAAGGAGAAGAAGCACGTCAAGACGGCGTCGATCTGCTAGAAGAGGGCCGGCTGTTGGCACTCAGCCGGTCCAGCATCTACCAGCAGAGCCTGCGCAGATACTACAATAGGAAGGTCAGGCCGAGATCTTTCCAAGAGGGCGACCTTGTGCTCCGACTGATCCAGCGAACAGCTGGCCAGCACAAGCTGTCGGTGCCTTGGGAAGGCCCCTTCATCATCAGCAAAGTGCTGGGCAACGACTCCTATTGCCTGATCGATGCTAAGAAGCCCCGAGCACGCAAGAGGAATGACTCTGGCAAAGAGACAGAGCGGCAATGGAATGCAAACCTCCTCCGAAAATTTTACAGTTAAACGCAGTATGTACCACGCTACCTTTTGTATTAAAAGTAACAAGACTTCGCCCCCCCCCCCCCCCCGAGAAGAGCTCGGGGACTGCCCTCTTTGTTATGCCTTCCTGCGCCCTGCGAGTATATTACTCTTTGTTATGCCGCTTGGCACAGGGTTCGACTAGTCGGCCCGGGGGCTTGCCGCCCTGCGCTATGAAATGCTTCCTGCAGCCGGACAAGTAGTGTGTGGCGCCTAAGCCGTCTCCTGTCAGAAGCCGCAGCTCGCAGAGCGACTGTCTGGTGGGCAGGAGTAAGGAAGAATGGGCGTCCACATGAAAAATGGCTAAGGACTCAAAGCATAAACATAGCTTAAAGCCGGCTTCCAGCCTTTTTTTTCTCACAAACCGACTCTTGAACAGTCGGCTTGCCGCCTTCTATCCGACTTGCTAAACAACTCTAAAATGCCTAAGTACCTGCCTTCCCAAAGTGACCAAGAATTTGATCCAGCAGCAGTCCGCAGAGCGGCTGTCCGACTAACAAAGATGGCAACTGAGGGAAGGCAGCAAAGGAAAAAGCCAAAAGAGCAATGAGCAAGAAAAGATAGAAGTCGGATGAATATTTACATAACAAAGGCCCTTGGCTGAACCTTCGAGTAGAAGTTCAAATTACACCCCGCGGGTGGAATTGTGCGAATTAACAAGTTCTTCAAAGACTATTAAAAGAGATAAAACAAAGATAAGGTGGAAGCCTAGGAGGCGGCAGACGGGTTCGGAGGATTGGAGGAGACGGCTGTGTTGGATGTTGGGGCAGCCGGCTGGGCCGTCTCGGCTTGATCGCCTCTGGCGGCAGTCAGCTCGGGCGGGCATGGCTCGTTGCTCGAGGCGCGGTCAAGCTGAGGCTGGTCGTCCGCTCCGTCTTTCGGTGCCTCCGTCTCGCTTCCGTCCTGCGCCTCGTCTTCCTCCTCGACGCTGGAGCCAATCACCTCCGCCGAGTCCTCGCCGTAGTCTGGGTTCATCCCAAACCACTCCGGCGGTACCTCCCCACCGTCTTTAGCCCGCTCAGGGACAAAGATGCTGGTGTCGGTGTACTCGGCGATCGCCGCAGCGCGCTTGACAAGGGTGTCTTCCGCGGCTGCCATCTCCGGCTGGGCCTCTGACCGGAGTGTGGCCAGCCGGTCTAGGTCCAGCCTCGGATACCACGCCTTGACAAATTCCAAGGCTCGGCGCACTCTAGCCCGCGCCGAGGAACCTTTTCAGGCCTCAAGACGGCCAGCCACGACCTCCAGCCAGTCGGCAGTCCGACTGGGGCTGCACGGAGCCTGCACGTCTAGCCACAGGGCGGCGATCGCTTGAGCGCCGACACGTTGAAGCTGGCGCAGCTTCCGGTGGGCCAGCCGCAAACGAGCCCCAATGCTCAGAATATGCTCGTCAAGAGTCCGGGGGGCATTGGCGGCGATCTCCGCGCCATCTGCCCTCCGCTCCTCACGATCAGCCTCGATAGCTTGAATGGCGGCCTGCGAGTGGTCGGGGAAAAAGTCTGCCAAGACGAAAAGAATGAAGAACAAGTCAAAAAACAGGAGTCGGCTCGACCTATAGTCGGCGGCTCGAAGAAGTAAAGCAAAGAAGCTCACCGTCGACGAGGTCCTCAATCTCGTGGAAGCCGGAGGCCAGCATTGCCTCCTTGTCAGTCCAGGAGGAGCACTCGCTCGCGAACTCGGCCAAGAGGGCGGCCTCCTCTTCTTCTGCCTCCTTCTGCGACTTCTTAAGCAGCTCCTTCTGCTCTGCCAATTGTGCGGCCAGCAGATCGCGCTCTGCGGCGAGCTTGCTGCACTCCTCCCCCTTGGCGCACAACACGGTGTTGGCTTCGCTCAGCTGCTGTTGAAGAGTGGCATTGGCCTCTGATGAGAAAGAAGAGAGAAGGCGTTAAGTCATCAACAAATAAGGTCGCCGGGGAGATCCAGCCCGACTGCACAGCAGTCAGCCCGAATCTCGGGGACCACAGGCCGCGGGTGCGCCAGCGCGCCCCTGCAAAGAAGAAAAAGGACTCACTCCGGCTCTCCGACAAGTCGGCGGTCCGCTTGCCTAGCTCTTCAACGTTGCGGTTGAAGGCGGTGACACAGAGGTTGTGATAGTCCTGCGACAAGTATTTCAGACAAAAGTTAGTACCCGGAACTCACCAATTGGAGTTCCGGGCCGCCTGCTCAGCAGCCGGCCCGAAACTCGGGGACTACACCCAGTGGCTGCGTTGGCGCACCCCCACAAAGAGGAACAAGAAAACAAAGAAAAAGGAGAAAGCATACCCGGATGGCTGCCCGTGATGCCAGGTGCGCCTTGGTGCAGTTTTGGATAGCGTCGCTCTCAGCTCGCAGCTTTGTGTGGACATCCAGAAGCGCCTGGTTCAGCGGGCCCGTGCCGCCTCCTCACACCCACCCAATGGGCGCGACGCTCGTCGCTTCGGCGTCTGGGATCGTCGAGCTAGCGGTGCCGGTCTCCAAGGGGCATGGCGCCGAAGTCGCCTTCTCAAGACGGCGGCGCGTTGGCGAGCCGACTTGAAGGAGTAGCCTTGCCACGGCCTCTTCTTCAGTCGGCAGCAAGGGCGGGTCCGCCGGCTGTTTGCCTTGCGCGCTCCTAGATGGCGGCGGGGGCGACGGTGGCGGCACGACCGCGTCCGGCATGGAGGCGTCGCCGCCGCCTCTCTCCACGATCGGGAACTCGCCGCCGGCTTCCCCTGACTGCCCCGAGAACTCCGGGGGCGGCGGCGTAGAGTTCAGAGGGGTGAAGAACACCGCCGGTGCACGACTTCCTTAGCCTGCCGCCTTGCCGCGACGGTGGCCTCGGCCTCCTCCAGCTTTTTCAGGGCAGAGGCCTCCGCCTTCTCGGCCTCTGCTTTCTCCCGGCGAGCGGCCTCTTCCTCCTCGCGCTTCTCCTGCGTGTTTCGCTCCGTCGCCTCCCGGAGGTCGGCGGCGGGGTCAATCCGCCGAGTTGTGGCAGACGTCTCCGCCGACCCCATAACGGAGGCGGCGGCAACCCTCTCAAGATTGATGGGAGCCCTGAAGCGAGGGAAGCATCTGAAAGACTCAGACAAGATCAACAAAGAGAAAATAAAAGATAAGGGATGGAGGCGCTTACGCAGAGACCAGCGGCGGCTTCTTCACTTCCTTGAAGAAGCGGTTAGCTTTCGTGGCCGCCTCTTCCCGCTTGGTCGCGGTGGCCGCTCCCTCAAACTTCTTCGACCGGCCAACAAGTGTACTCGGCCCGGCCCGGCGCTTCTTCGCGCCGCCTTGAGTGTCCAAGACGGCGGAGGAACTCACGCTTGGCTGGCCAGCCTTTGGCGGGTGACACGGGGCGACTTCCCCCTCAGCATCGTCATCAGGCCACCCGGCGAAAGTGGCCGTAGGCCTGGAGCCGCCTGCTTCTCCTCCTCCCTCGGCGTCGGCCTCCATGGCCGCCGCCCCCAAGTCAGGATCGTCGACGTCGCTCTCCGCCCGATCGGGGACAAACTGACGAGCCGGCCCCGTGGTGCCGGTCGAAGGAGGGACGAGAGGGTTCTGATTCAAAACAAAAACGGTCAGACTAGACAAGTCGGACTCGGCAATAAAAGAAACAGAAGAAGAAGGAAGACGACTTACAATAGGCGGGGGGTTGGCGTGTGAGTACGGCTCCTTGCCGAACCGCCAATCCACCGAGAGACCGCAGTTCGCGATGTAGTTCACCGTGTCCGCCACCTCCGCGTGAGGCATGTCCTTGGAGCACATCTGACTCGGGTCCTGATGACCGCTCATCTGGCAGATCAGGTGAGGTCAGCCTTGGAGTGGGAGGACTCGGCGCGCCACGAAGGCGGCCAGCAAGTCGGCCCCGGTCAAGCCCTCCGATTGCGTCAGCACTCGGAGTCACGCGACGGCGGCGACACCAGCAGGACCACTACCACATCTTCGCCGACTTAATTAGTGCGATGGTGGGAAACGGATTGTCGGCCACTGATCTACGCATCGTGATAAATGCACCGCACTGGGCCGGCACGCCGGCGACGTGTGTGTCGAGCTTGGACTGGAAGAACTCACCCTAGAGCTCGATGGTGGGGAGAACGCCGAGGAAGCCTTCGCACAGCGTGGCGAAGGCAGCTAGCAGCACCACTGTGTTCGGAGTAAGGTGGTGCGGCTGGAGCCCGTGGAACTCCAAGAAGGAGCGGAAGAAGCCGCTCGCCGGCAGCCCTAGGCCGCGCATAAGGTGCGAGCGGAATATGACCCGCTCGCCCTCCTTCGGCGCCGGCGATATTTCCCCCTCCGACGCAAGGCAGACCCGCACTAAGCACCTGCCGGGCAGCCGCCGTGTCTTGCGGAGGATCTCGACGTCGTCGTCATCGACCTCGGAGCCGTCCCACACTCCGGAGCGCACAGCAGGAGGCGCGGCGGCAGAGAAGAGCTCATCGCTGCGGGCGCGGCATGGTTCAGAGCAGCACCGGCGAGAGGAAGAAGAAGCAAGAAGGAGCGAAAGGGAGTAGGGAGGATGGGTGCGCGTGCTTCACCGCCCCCTTCCCCCCGCCTACTTGTAGGCTCGTGGGCTGAGAAGCCGAGGGGGCAGTCGTGGGATTAACTGTGCCCAGGACCCCACGACCTCCACGATTTACCACACAAAGTTACTGCGTGCAATAACCGCGCGGGAACCCCAACCGTCCGCATGGCCACAACGGATCTGTTCACATGCCGAGGTGCCGTAGTGGCGGGCCCCGCCTATAGGCCTGTCCCGTCGCGCGCGTGGGTGGGCAGACTAGCTCATCCACATGGCGCGTCGTGACGGGTCCACAACGGGCGGCAACCAGGAGGCTTATCACGCACGCCGCCTGGACTCCGCCGCGGCGTTCAAACTTTTTTAGGGGCAAGTCGGCCTTAAGCAAGTCCGGCTCCAACTAGTCGGCTTGACAGAAGACGGCTAGCGGGGCCCAGATCCAACCGCCGGAAAGAAGAAACTGTTGAGGCTCCTCAACATATCGCCCTCGGTGCCTCACCAGCTTCGGGGACTACTGTCGGAGTAATGGGCTACGGGTAGGCTAACCCAGGCCTAGAACCTTTCAAGACATCGGGGTAGGCTGCACCCCTCAAGACCCCAGGATGAAGAGCCGCCTTCTGAGAGTCGGCGCAAGGCGGCCGACTGCCCACTCGCGGCCGAGTCCCAGGGACGACTTCAGGATGAGCCGACTCCTGATTGGCGACTTCTAGAGAAGCCGGCCATGGGGAGTCGACCCGCGACGCCAACAACCCCCATGCCCTCATAAAGAGGGACGGGACGGGGAGTGGCCACAGTAAGGTCCACTCCCACCCTTTTCCAAGGGCAGGCATGGCCACAGTATGCCGTACCCGCGGAGATCTCCGCCCGGCGTGACACTGTTGCCATGCCGGCCCTGACGTCAGCCCCAGTGGGCGGAGTCCTGTGCCCACGACGGCCTGCCGGTACGACCCAGGGACGATGGGTCCCACCAGTCGGCGGGCGTACGGAAGACGGCGAGAGCGCCACCAGTCGGCCCAGTTGGGAGTCGGCCCCAGGAGTCGGCCGGCCCCTCCCACGGGCCCCACGTGCCATTAACGAGACGCGACAGGGAGTGGCCACAGTGATCGCTCGCCAGACGGCGGAGCTGTCGCCACGACCCCATGACCGAGCCCGCGTCATTAGAGGCACGGCTACAGTAATCTACAGCCGGCGAGACCCGCCCGCGGCGGACGCGGCCTATCGGCTCCGTACCGAGCCAGTCGGCGGGGCCCACTAGTCGGCGGGCCCCGGGAGTCGGCGGATAAGACGGCGGCCAGAGAGACTGACGGCTAGGCCCGCGTCCAGTCGGATTACCATTGTGCCCATAAATTTGTATCAAATTGGAGCTAGTAACCCATCCCAACATGGAAGTGGGGGTAGGCCTATATAAACCCCCCAGGGCACCCATGCAAAGGGTTGGAATCCATTAGCACTAGACCAGATCATATAGGAAGGAGAGAGCTAGCCTTGCCTTCTCCTACCTCCAGGAAACAGCTCAAGGAGCAACCGTGTACACACTTTGCCATAGTGATCATGCGGAGACCCCACAGAGCAGCAGTAGGGGTATTATCTCCACGGAGAGCCCCAAAGCTGGGTAAGATTCGCCGGCGTGCATGCCTTCGCCTTATCCTGTTTCCAGGCACCGGCGACGTTCTACTCGCCCCCACCATGATAAGCCATCCTTTGTCATATGTCGCACCCAACCCCCGACATTCAGTGTGCCATGATTTATGGCTTAGAACCGGGACTTCAACGATAGTTTGAACGTCATGGAGCATATGAGATGCTCCAGGAGTTGAAGTTAATATTTTGAGCAAATGCCTGGATTGAGAGATATGAAGTCTCCAATAAGTTCTACAACTGCACAATGGAGGAGAATAGTTCTGTAAGTGAACATATACTCGGAATGTCTAGGTCGTACCACAACCACTTGACTCAGTTGGGAGTTAAAATTCCTGATGATAGTGTCATTGACAGAGTTCTTCAATCACTGCCACCAAGCTACAAGAGCTTCGTGATGAACTATAATATGCAAGGGATGGATAAGACAATTCCCGAGCTCTTTGAATTGCTAAAGACTGCGGAGGTAGAAATCAAGAAGGAGCATCAAGTGTTGATGGTAAATGTCGGTGTCAAAACCGGCGGATCTCGGGTAGGGGGTCCCAAACTATGCGTCTAAGGCGGATGGTAACAGGAGGCAGGGGACACAATGTTTTACCCAGGTTCGGGCCCTCTTGATGGAGGTAAAACCCTACGTCCTGCTTGATTTATTCTTGATGATATGAGTATTACAAGAGTTGATCTACCACGAGATCGGAGAGGCTAAACCCTAGAAGCTAGCCTATGGACTAAAACCTTCCGGTTTATATAGACATCGAAGGGGGCTAGGGTTACACAAGGTTGGTTACAAAGGAGAAGATATCCATATCCGTACTGCCTCGCTTGCCTTCCACGCCAAGTAGAGTCCCACCCGGACATGAGACGAAGTCTTCAATCTTGTATCTTCATAGTCCAACAGTCTGGCCAAAGGATATAGTTCGGCTGTCCGGAGACCCCCTAATCCAGGACTCCCTCAGTAGCCCCTGAACCAGGCTTCAATGATGATGAGTCCGGCGCGCAGTGTTGTCTTCGGCATTGCAAGGCGGGTTCCTCCTCCAAATACACCATGGAAGAATTTTGAATACAAGGATAGTGTCCGACCCTGCAAAATAAGTTCCACATACCACCGTAGAGAGAATAATATTTCCACAAATCTAATCTGCTGACACATTTTGGCAACATGACATTATGCCATGGCCCGGTGATTATTCAAACCGTTTCCTTTAACTAGCCCCTCACATAACGCGAGGCAGTTTCTTGACACGTCTTGTCAAAGCAGAGATCAGGTCCCCCTTATTACGGGATTCTCATCAATATGGGTGTGGGTAACCCAACCGCACCATCGATTACAGCGCTTGGGGGATAAGAGAGTTTTACCAGGCTAGTGGGGGCGCATAGTTTCGGCCACCCTTATAAAGGGACAAGGTTTAACCTTTTTTTCTACCCACGCCTTCTTCCTCCTTGCTCATCCATTCTTGCGTACTCGAGCTCCAATGCCCAAGTCCACATCCTTCTCCTCAACCTTCTCCAAACATGTCTGGAGCGGGAGGCAAATGGATGGCTTCCTCCGTTACGGAGGGACACATCAAGAAGCTGCACGGAGCCGGATACTTAGCCGCGAATAACGCGCATCGGCTGCCCACTGCGGGGCAAATCATCCCTACCCCGGAACCTCATGAGAGGGTAGTTTTCCTCCACCACTTCCTCCGCGGACTAGGGTTTCCCCTCCATCCATTCGTCCGCGGTCTCATGTTCTACCACGGGCTGGACTTCCATGATCTGGCCCTGAACTTCATCCTCAACACTTCGGCGTTCATCATCGTGTGTGAGGCTTTCCTCCGCATCCGGCCCCACTTCGGCATGTGGCTAAAGACCTTCAATATCAAGCCGAAGGTGGTGGGGGGCCAACAAGCAGAATGCGGCGGAGCCATGGTGGACAAGATGCCCAATGTTATATGGCTTGAAGGTTCCTTCATGGAGACCATAAAGGGGTGGCAATCGGCCTGGTTCTACATCACCGAGCCGCGCGACACCAACTGGGTGGTGGCCCCCGAGTTTCGATCTGGAATCCCCACATGGCTCACCTCCAGGAAAGAGAAGGGCATGTCCTGGGGTTCATCGGTGGAGCTGGACGGACTCCAGAAATGTATCCGGAATATGGCAGGCAAGAAGCTCAAACTTGTCAACATAGTCCAGGTCATGCTCATCCGCCGGATCCTCCCGTGTCAACAATGGGATTTCAACTTGTGGGGGTTCGACCCGGCCCAGCACCAGACTCTGAGCAAGCTCTTCGACATGACGCACAAGGACGTCTGGAGGGTGTTGTTCAAGGGCGCCGAGGTCCCTCCCTCTCTCACCGAGGACCGCGGGCTAAGCGCGAAGCGCCCAGCGCATTCGGTGAGTTCTATAAATCTGGTAGGATATTTATTTCCCCAAGCTTAACCATGTGCGGTGTCTAAGCTCCATGCCTTTGACGGGACTGGGTGGAGATGTCGGGGCAGATTAACTATCCGGCCCCTCTTCCCGAAGACACTGCGGACGCTCTCTTGACGGAGATGCTGACTCCGGCTCCTTACAAGGTGCCAGAGAAGACCAAGAAGGCCAAGGGAACCCGAAAGAGTTCCCGACGCCAGGTGTTATCGGACTCATCGTCCGATAACTCCGCGACGCACTCCTCCCCCGAAGACAAGGAGGAAGATGAAGATGCTTCCCCACCAGTCGGGGGAGACAAGAAAAGGAAGGCCGCCCCAACCGGGGGGGCAAAGGGTCCAAGAAGGGAAGGACTCTCCTTCCGGACTACTCCACCACCGCCGCCGAAGGCGAAGACGAGTGGCTGCTCAGGGCCAAGCCCCTGGCGAATTCGTAAGTATTCAGATGCCAGAGTAACTCATAGCATACCTTTGTCGCACTGCTTCTCCTAATGCCGAATTATGATTATGCAGACCGCCACGAGCCCGTATTGACGTATCGTCGGACGGCTCCCTGGGCTCGTCGGATATGGATAGCGATCCACTTCTGACCGCCACCTCCCCTTGCCCTACGAACAACGCCGAGGTATTGTCTCAAGAGGCACCGGGTCGAGAGGAAACAGTCCCGGAGGCGCCTTGAGGCGACCTTCCGGACTCCGGGAGCAGAGGGAGCAAGGCTCCCGAGGGCTCCGAGTTCGGCCCTCAGCCGAACACCGCGCCGGAATCTATAGTGGTTCCGGACTCGGGCAGACGGCCTCCTTCCAAAAGGGGCAAGACGCCTGTGCCGGTGACCTCTATCTATCCATCGACGAAGAGCACCGCACTATTATGAGTGCGGTGGTCCAGAAGGTTCAGTCCTCCAAGAGCAGACTGACTGAAGCATGGGCCAGCCTTCTAACAGGCTTTGAGGTAAGTATTTGAAATATAGGAAAAATATTACCACATAGACAGTAGCCCCTGATGCTCTGTTCGGTGTTCACAAAGAAAAGCCGAATAGAGGATCAAACAATATCGCAGGAGTCTAATATAAATATGTCTATATGCGTATGCAGGCTTCGCTGCTGGCCTTTGCCGCACTGACTGCGGAGGTCGCCGCACTGAAGCAGGAACTCGAAGGGTCCAAGGAAAAGCTCGGCCTTGCCAAGAGGCATCTCGAGGAGAACAAAGGTAGGTAGTACCTAGTCTATGGATATATATATAAAAAGAATGCGGTTGCAAAATGACAGGATCATCGTAAATTTGCCAGGGGCCATGACCGAGGTGGCGACCCTGAAGCAAGCGCTATCCGAGGCCAAAAACAAAGCGGCCTAGGAGCGCACCGAGCGGGGAAAACAAGAGGCACGGGTGGGCAAGGTGCAGCAAGAGCTCCACGCTCTCGTGATGAAGCACGAGGTGTTGGAGCTTGACTTGAAGACGTGAGAGTCCGAGCTTGCCGCGGCCCTTGAGAGTGCAAAGAGTACCAAGGCCGAAGCCCAAAAGGCCCTCCAGGAGATTGATGCGATGAAGAAGATAGCGGCGAGTAAGGCATTCTATATGCAAAGCAAGCATGTGAAAGTAAATTACTTGTTACTTACCCGAATCCGGAGCCCTCCAGGAGCATTCGCAGATTTGCCCCGCAGCGTGTCGGATGCCGCACAGCTTTACCAAGCCGAGGAGGGAAGCTCAACGGAGAAGTTGTTCTGGTCTCAGTATACTAGGACTGAACACCCGATGCCTCTGAGCGACCAGCTGAAGCAACTGGTCGAGCTGCACAAGGCGGCCGAACAGGCCATGAAGGGCTTTATAGTCCGGATGTGGCCTGGCGACGCCCTTCCCAAGAGCTACTTCGGCCTGGTGAGGCGGCTTGTGGATGCCTGCCCATGGCTGGAAGTTATCAAGCGGTCCGGATGTGGCCTGGCGACGCCCTTCCCAAGAGCTACTTCGGCCTGGTGAGGCGGCTTGTGGATGCCTGCCCACGGCTGGAAGTTATCAAGCGGTCCGTCTGCATGGAAGGTGCACGCCGGGCTTTCGCCCGTGTGAAGGTGCAATGGGCCAAGATGGACGCCGTGAAGCTGGTGAAGGAAGGGCCGCCGCAGGGCAAGGAGCATCGCCACCCCGAGATGTATTATGAGGGTGTCCTTAAGGGTGCTCATCTCGTAGCGGACGAGTGTGCGAAAGATGTGATATTTGAATAAACTTGCTCGCGTAATCATGTATGATGAAAACTTGTTCATATGCGCTATGCAACGCTTGTCTGAATTTAAAATATTACCTTCTGTTTGGTTGTTTATCAAATCTTAGAGATGGCTAGTCGTCGGCTTCTGCCCTCATGCCACGAGTGCTGGGGTGTTCGGGATAAACCGGAGCACTCTTGTTCCCATTGTTGAGTCCTTCGAGGGAGGTGCTCCGCACAACGAACAAGGCAATCGGACTATAATGTGTTATCACTCTCACTTAGCCATAGAATTCTATAATTTTAAATTTCAGCGAAGCCCCTACTATTCGGAAGGCCAAATTCGGGGCGCGATACACATCTTACGCCGGACAGGGCCGACTCCTCGCTCTATGCGCCATAAGTCTTTAGGGACTTGAAACCTCTCGAACAGCGACCAGTCTCTCGCCTTATCATGACAGTCAGTTTTAGCTTTCTCTACTGAGGTGCTTAGCCCAGCAGAACCAGGGCACAATCGCAGTAGTTCTCACAGTGCTAACTTAGCCGATATAGCGGAACGTAAGGTACCAAAACATGGGAGCCGGGCAAACCCAACTATTGACCCAAGACATGATTCGGAGCTGATGCATATAATGCTATAAGTTCGGGGTGCCGCACTGTCGAAAGTGTTATGACTTCTCACGCCGTATTATGGGGTATGCTTAAGCCCCTAGCATATTGGCCGTATCAGAGTGTACGGGTGCTAGATGTCGTTAATGAACATATATATAAAAAGGAAGAATGCAATAATAGTCTTAATGATATGCATTGTTTATTCAAAAAGGTGCGTTAAAGCAGAATGATACAAGTAGTGCGATAAGCAAAAAAATAGGACTATCTGACATGTCCCATCCAAGGGCGAGCTGAGGAGTAGTATTAAAGCAAGCATTTTACTCGTTATCATAATCCACCTGGGAGTTCCGTGGTATGACGTAGCTCTCTGCCCCCATGGTTGATGCATCATGTGTTCGGCAATCATGCTGCCAGACAGGGTTTCCAGAGATTAAAGTCCTAAAAGAGAAAAATAACAAAGAGGGAAGCCCCTTGTGTTGTTTAAGCCGCGACTTGGAGCGTGCCGCAGTCGTGCCCCCCTCCCCACCTGTGCCCATGGTATTTTTAATGCGTAATTATGTACGCGTGGCACAGATTTCGCCGCTTGGGTGGGACCGGGGTGGGGGCCGAATTGCTATGCAAGCTCGGAACATGCCAGGCAGTCCAGTTGCCGATTACTCCGGGCGCGCTTGAAGGTGTCCGGGTCCTTAATCGCCGAACTAGTGGATTGCCTTAAGAGGCTGCTTTGCGCTTCTGCTGCAAGGGCCGCAGTGTGCTCCTCCGTGTGGAGAGAGCGCTCTGTGTTTCCATTGACTGTGATGACCCCCCGAGGTCCTGGCATCTTGAGCTTGAGATATGCATAATGCGGTACCGCATTGAATCTTGCAAATGCGGTTCGCCCGAGCAGTGCATGGTAGCCACTGCGGAACGGTACTATGTCGAAGATTAACTCTTCGCTTCGGAAGGTATCCGGAGATCCGAAGACCACTTCCAGTGTTACTGAGCCTGTGCAATGGGCCTCTACACCTGGTATGACGCCTTTAAAGGTCGTTTTTGTGGTTTTGATCCTTGAGGGGTCTATACCCATTTTGCGCACTATGTCCTGATAAAGCAGGTTCAGGCTGCTGCCGCCGTCCATTAGGACTCGAGTGAGGTGAAATCCGTCAATGATTGGGTCTAGGACCAGTTTGGCAAAGCCGCCATGACGGATACTAGTGGGGTGGTCCCTGCGATCGAAGGTGATCGGACAGGAGGACCATGGGATGAACTTTGGGGCGACTGGCTCCAACACATATACGTCCCTGAGCGCACGCTTCCGCTCCCTCTTGGGGATGTGGGTTGTGTATATCATGTTCACCGTCCGCACTTGTGGGGGGGACCTCTTCTGTCCTCTGGTGTTCGGCTGCCGGGGCTCCTCCTCGTCATAGCTTTGTGACCCCTTATCTTTGTTTTTGGCATTTAACTTGCCGACCTGCTTGAACACCCAACAATCCCGGCTGGTGTGGTTGGCTGGCTTGTCGGGGGTGCTGTGCATTTGGCACGAGTGAACGAGTATACGGTCCAAACTGGACGGGCCCGGAGTGCTTCTTTTGAATGGCTTTTTCTGCTGACTGGGTTTAGAGCCTTTGAATCCGGCATTGACTGTCGTGTCCTCGGTATTGTCGTTGTTAATGCGGCGCTTATGTTTGTTGCGATGTGACCTGCCATTGCCCTCCTTGGTATCCGAAGTACCATGGTTCTTTGATATGTTATTGCTGCGAGCCAGCCAGCTGTCTTCTCCCACACAAAAGCGGGTCATGAGTGTCGTGAGGGCTGCCATAGATTTCGGCTTTTCCTGGCCAAGGTGCCGGGCGAGCCAATCGTCGCGGATGTTGTGCTTAAAAGCTGCTAGGGCCTCTCCATCCGGACAGTCAACGATTTGATTTTTCTTTGTTAGGAACCGTGTGCAGAATTGCCTGGCCGATTCCTCTGGCTGCTGAATTATGTGGCTCAAGTCATCGGCATCTGGGGGTCGCACGTAAGTGCCCTGGAAGTTGTCAAGGAATGCGGCTTCCAGATCCTCCCAACAGCCAATGGACTCTGCTGGCAAGCTATTGAGCCAATGCCGAGCTAGTCCTTTGAGCTTGAGTGGGAGGTATTTAATGGCGTGTAGGTCATCACCGCGGGCAATGTGGATGTGCAGGAGGAAATCCTCGATCCATACCGCAGGATTTTATTGTGACGTCGTATGATTCAATATTCACGGGTTTGAAACCCTCTGGGATTTGATGATCCATTACTTCGTCTGTGAAGCATAGGGGGTGTGCGGCGCCTCTGTACTGGGCTATGTCGCGACGCAGCTCGAATGAGTCTTGCCCGTTGTGTTCGGCCCGGCCGGACTTACTTTTACTGTATCCGGCATGACGATTATCGTCTCGCATAGTGGCGCGCCCTCGTGATCCGTAGATCAATCTTGCATGTTTTTCTTTGTCCTCCAATACGTCTCACGGGTCTGGCGTATTTCCCCATGCCTTTTTATTTGAATGGCGTCAGGGTGCGGGCTGAGCTTTTGGCTGGAATGTTTCTCTATCGCAGCCACAAGGTGGCCGATCAGCCGCGCCATACGCTTCCTCCTCCAGTCGGGGTAGCAACCTGCACTTTGGGTAACTCTTGGAGGGGCGTTCGAGTTTATATTCCTCAGCCGCCAGGACTTCAGTCCATCTGTCAGCTAGCAAATCTTGATCAGCTCGAAGCTGCTGCTGCTTTTTCTTAAGGCTATTTGTCGTGGCTATAAGCCGGCGCTAGAAGCGCTCTTGTTCGACGGGATCCTCTGGCACGATGAATTCGTCATCACCGATGCTTGCCTCGTCTTCGGAGACAGGCATGTAATT
Source organism: Triticum urartu (assembly GCF_003073215.2). Taxonomy (NCBI): domain Eukaryota; kingdom Viridiplantae; phylum Streptophyta; class Magnoliopsida; order Poales; family Poaceae; genus Triticum; species Triticum urartu. The sequence continues at coordinate 616,991,429 of NC_053026.1, read as the reverse complement.
ATCATCCTCCGCCTCTCCATCTGCCGCTCTCTCAGGAGGGTTGGCTCCTCCATCCTCCTACTCTAAATCTTGCTGGAGGGAATTGTTGTTGTCTTCGGCACTGTCCGGAGTGCTATTATCTCCGGTGCTGGTATCACCACTTTTGCCTTGGCGGGACTTAGAGCGGCGCTGCTGACGCCGGCGCTTGGGTTGCTTTTTGGAGGGGTCATCCTCCGTTGTCTCGTCGACATTGCCTTCTTTGGGTGTGTCCACCATGTATATATCGTATGATGAGGTGGCTGTCCAGTGCCTTGTGGGCAGTGGTTCCTCTTCGACTCCCACAACGTCGTCCATACCGTCGATGTCTTCGGAGTCGAAGTCGAGCATGTTGGTTAAGTCGTCGACAGTGGCTACTAAGTGGGTGGTGGGTGGGCGGCGAATTTCTTCGTCATCCGCATCCCAATCCTGCCGGACGTAGTTCGGCCAGGCCTCTCCTGACAAGGAGAGAGACCTTAACGTGTTCAGTATGTCGCCGAAGGGCGAGTGCTGAAAAATATCCGTGGAGGTAAACTCGATGATCGGCGCCTGAGGGAGTCCTGGATTAGGGGGTCTCCGGACAGCCGAACTATCTCCATTGGCCGGACTGTTAGACTATGAAGATACAAGATTGAAGACTTCGTCTCGTGTCCGGATGGGACTCTACTTGGCGTGGAAGGCAAGCTAGGCAATACGGATATGGATATCTCCTCCTTTGTAACCGACCTTGTGTAACCCTAACCCTCTCTGGTGTCTATATAAACCAAAGGGTTTTAGTCCATAGGACAACAATAATCACAACATACAATCATACCATAGGCTAGCTTCTAGGGTTTAGCCTCTCTGATCTCGTGGTAGATCTACTCTTTTACTACCCATATCATAAATATCAATCAAGCAAGACGTAGGGTTTTACCTCCATCGAGAGGGCCCGAACCTGGGTAAAACATCGTGTCCCCTGCCTCCTGTTACCATCCAGCCTAGACGCACAGTTCGGGACCCCCTACCCGAGATCCGCCAGTTTTGACACCGACATTGGTGCTTTCATTGAGAGTTCTGCTGTGTCGTCGCCACCAGGAAGGATGTCTCATCCCGTCTTTAAAGACGGCACTGTTGCTGAGGGAGCTTTGGCTGTCGGCCAAACTCTCCGGCTAGGTGGTTTTCTTATGAACGCCTGTTCGGCCGCTGCGCCGACGATGACTTCTCGGGTCATCGAAAGCAATCTTCACGTCAACTCGGAACTCACCGAGCAGTTAGATCCAATGGAGCTCTTTTCCCTGAACGAGCTCTTGGATCGCATCGCCGCCCTGGGAGTCGCTACGGACTACGATCAGATTGGGCCTAAACCCGATCTGAGAGAGATCAACTCTCCCCAGGTCACCCATCACGTTGCAGTGGTGGAGGAACAATGCGGCAACCCTTCATCTATCTTAAGGACTAGCTATGTCCGGATTCCCGATCCCTCCAAGTCGGATACCCGCGGAGGGGAGGACGTCACTCAAGGCCTGAACCTAGAATCAGGCAGCGGGCTAGATTTATCGGAAAACATCCAAGAATCCAAACTTCCGAGTTCGGAAACTCCTTGGCCCTTGAGTCTCAGATTAGGTGAGGATTCGGATTCAATTCCACCCACCCACCCAAACATACGCGATCTATCCCAAATTAGGAAAGAGCCCGAAGAAACAGTACACCATTACTGGGCCAGATTCCTCCTGGTCATGAGAAGGATAAAGGACTACCGCGAGGAAGACGCAATTTCATTCTTCTGCAATAATTGCACAGACAAGGGAATCCTCAACGCCATAAGTCGCCGCGAAATTACACGCTTTGCCGACTTGGTGTCCATAGTACGAAAGTACTGTGCGAAGGAAAGCGCCTGGAAAACCGAAATAAAATTTTGGGATAATCCGGCCCTGAATACAAATCCAGTCCGAAATAAAAGGGTGCATTATCACAATACACCTAGGTTAACTATCAAAAAGCAAAAGCCCTCTATGGGGCAAGGAACCGTACTGGAGGGATGGCTCAACGGACCCTGCAAAATTCATAGTACAGCGGATGCAATACCAACGCACAGCCTTAGAGCATGTTGGATACTCCGGCAGGTGGCCAAAAGTGGTGAGGATCTACTCCTCCCAAATACCACAGAGCACCATCCCGTGGACAACAATATGGTGTTAACGGTCTTTGAGACCTTCGCGTCAAATAATAGACGCAAGCGAACACTCCGCAGCATGGCCGAAATCTGCCACATAGCAGAAATAAATCCTTGGAGTGACACGGCTATTACCTTCAATCCCAGTGAAGAACCCAAATTCGGAACAGCCCGAGCACTAGCCACACTGGTCCTCAGTCCAATCGTGGACGGCTTTCGTCTCACCAAGGTACTCATGGACGGCGGCAGCGGATTAAACCTCATCTATGAGGAAACTCTTCAAAAGATGGAAATAGACTGGAGCCGCATTGAGCAAAGTAGCATAACCTTTAGAGGAATCATCCCCAGTCGGGAAGCACGCTGTGTGGGGAAAATCACACTAGACGTGGTATTCGGCACGCTGGATAATTACAGGTCCGAAGAAATTACATTCCAAGTGGCTCCGTTCAGCAGCGGATACCACACTCTATTAGGGCGGGAGGCATTTACAATCTTCCAAGCCATACCCCATTACGGGTACATGAAGCTCAAAATGCCCAGGCCCAACAGAATCATCACTCTGGCTAGTGATCCGGACATAGCACTCCGCGCCGAAAATAAGACAGTTGCACTGGCCCTTGAGGCACTATCCGAAGCCCTAGCGGCCGAGGAACTAACTGCGCTGTGCTCCATGGTGAACAGGGACGACGTGATACTCGATAAAAGATCCAAGTCCACCTCCTTTAAACCGGCGGACGAAATAGTCAAATTCCAAGTCCATCCAACAGACCCTACAAAAACAGCTTCCATCGGGGCACAATTAAACCCTGATGTCGACGCCGCACTGCAAGAGTTCCTACGCGAGAACTGGGACATTTTTGCCTGGCACCCTTCAGACATGCCAGGAATCCCACGGAGGCTGGCTGAGCATAGCCTAAATATCCTAAAAGGATTCAAGCCAGTCAAGCAGGCTCTTTGACGTTTCTCTGAACCTAAGAGACAAGACATGGGAGAGGAACTAGCCAAGCTATTGGCGGCCGGATTCATCAGAGACATAAAACATCCGAACTGGCTAGCAAACCTGGTGATTGTACCAAAGAAGGACAAATCCTGGCGCTTGTGCGTCGATTTTAAGGACCTTAACAAGGTCTGCCCAAAGGATCCCTTCCCCCTCCCCCAATCGATCAAATCACCGATGCTACCGCAGGACACGATTCATTGTGTTTCCTCGAGGCATACTCCGGCTACCATCAAATTAAAATGGTAGAGCCAGACCAAGCCGCAACGGCATTCATCACACCATACGGCCCATTCTGCTTCAACACAATGCCCTTCGAGCTAAAAAAACGCCGGCGCAACATATCAGCGCATGATTCAGACATGTCTAGCAAACCATATTGGCAAAACAGTGGGGGCATACGTAGATGACGTGGTCGTTAAAACCAAGCATGTCGAAACTCTAGTAGACGACTTGAGGCTCACATTCGACAACCTCCGAACATATGACATCAAGCTCAATACGGAAAAATGCGTTTTTGGCGTACCAGCCGGAAAGCTCCTGGGATTCATTGTCTCCAGTAGAGGTATTGAAGCTAATCCGGCCAAAATCCGACCGTTGTCACAGGTGGCTACCCCAACAGACCTCAAACAAATACAAAAATTGACTGGATGCGTGGCGGCTCTAAGCCGCTTTATCTCCCGCTTGGGAGAAAAGGCATTACCCCTTTATCGCCTCCTCCGGCGCACCGAAAACTTCGAGTGGACGGATGCCGCCACGGCCGGACTCAACAAAATAAAAGCCATATTGGCAACAAACCCAGTCCTGGCCGCGCCCAACATTGGTGAACCAATGCTATTATACATTGCGGCAACTCATCAAGTAGTAAGCGCAGTGCTCGTCGTCGAGCGAGAAATGGACGGACACAAATTACCCCTTCAAAAGCCGGTTTACTATGTGTCCACTGTCCTTACTCCATGCAAATCACAGTACCCGCATTATCAAAAGATAGCGTACGCGGTATTTATGGCATCCCGGAAGCTGCGAAACTACTTTCAAGAGTGTTCGATAACGGTAGCCTCGGAAGTACCACTTAACGATATTATAAACAACCGCGACGCGATGGGCCGGATTGCCAAATGGGCCATTGAGCTCCTCCCGTTCGACATAACTTACAAGCCACGGCGAGCTATTAAGTCGTAAGTTTTGGCTGACTTCGTCGCTGAGTGGACGGAAGCCGAACTCCCTAAAGAGTACGGCACATATTCAAACTGGATCATGCACTTCGACGGCTCCAAAATGTTGGCTGGTCTAGGGGCGGGCGTTATTTTGACGTCCCCAATAGGAGATACCGTTCAACACGTACTACAGATAATGTATACGGACTCCAACAACGCAGCCGAATACGAGGCCCTTCTACATGGTCTCAAGATGGCAGTATCCATGGGCATTCAACGCCTAGAGGTGCGCGGGGATTTGAACCTCGCGATATCCCAAATAAATGGGGACTTTGATGCCAAGGATCCGAAAATGGCAGCTTATCGCAATGCCATCTTAAAAATGTTAGCTCGGTTCGAGGGGCTCGAATTTCACCATGTGGCTCGGGAAAACAATCAGGCGGCGGATATCCTCGCCCGCATCGGCGCAAGACGCGACGCAGTCCCTCCCAACATATTTCTGGAAAGGCTCTTCAAGCCATCCGTAGCATGGGAAGGGGACACCTATAACAACCATCCAGACCCGGCCAAAATACCCGATACCAAACTCTCTGACACAATCGGAGGCTCCACCACCGAAATAACACATTCAGCCCACGAAATAATGGCCATTATTGCCCCGTGGACAGAACCATTCCTGGCCTACCTAACTAGACAGGAACTTCCGGAGGACCAAAATGAGGCACGCTGCATAGTGCGGCGATCCAAGGCCTACAGGGTCCATGAGGGAGAATTGTACAAAAAAAGCGCTACGGGAGTCCTTCAAAGGTGCATCTCCGAAGAGGAAGGGCCGAACCTTTTGGCAGAAATTCATGCCGGACTCGGCGGTCATCATGCCGCAGCCCGAGCTCTTGTAAGCTAGGCCTTCCGTACAGGATTCTATTGGCCAACGGCCGGGCAGATGCACATGACTTGGTCCAACATTGCGCCGGTTGCCAGCTCTTTGCAAATCGAAGCCACATGCCACCCACCGCCCTCCAAACAATCCCCATTACATGGCCCTTCACGGTCTGGGGGATTGACATGGTTGGACCCCTTAAAGGGGGAACCCACAAGAAAAAATACTTATTAGCCATGGTGGATAAATTCACCAAATGGATAGAGGCTAAACCGGTTCAAACAGCCGAATCTGGACCGGTGATAGATTTCATATCTGGGGTTGTCCACCCTTACGGCGTCCCCCACAGCATCATCACTAATAACGGCACGAACTTCACGGCCGACGAGGTAAAACTCTGGTGCAGCAAAATGGGCATCAAGATCGATTATGCTTCAGTCTATCACCCACAAACCAACGGTCAAGTCGACCGAGCAAATGGTCTTATAATGAGCGGCATTAAACCCAGATTAGTGCGCTCCTTAATGGAGTTTGACACGCACTGGGTAGAGGAGCTCGACTCCGTACTCTGGGGGATGTGGACCATGCCGAATCATAGTACCGGATATACACCGTTTTTTATGGTGTACGGCGCAGAGGCAGTCCTGCCCTGTGACATAATTCATGACTCACCATGAGTGCGCATGTACGAAAAAAGAGAAGCCGAGCTTGATCGGCAGGACAGTCTGGACACCTTGGAGGAAGAGCGCGACGTAGCCAAAGCCCGTTCCGCATTTTACCAGCAACAGGCTCGCAGATACCAAAGAAGAGAAGTACGGGCCAAAACTTATAACGTTGGCGAACTAGTTCTACGACTGCCGGATAAGAAAAAGAACAAGCTCGAGCCCAAATGGGAAGGTCCCTTCATTATCGACCAAGTTCTGACCGGTGGAGCATACCGACTGTGGGATGCATCGACTAGTCTACTCGAGCCGAACCCATGGAACGCAGCCAGGCTTCGAAGATTCTATGCCTAGCACCGGACTCTATGTTAGTCCCCTCCCTTTGTCCATTTTCTGCATATGCATCATCTATCTTGTTTCCCTTTCATTCTTTTATTTCTCTAGGACTTCAAGGGTCACCTTGTGCCTGACTCATACATTACAGATGCGCTAGCCGCACTCTTCATACCTGGGGGCTTCTTTCACAGAAGCTTAAATTATTTACCTGGGCCTCACGCCCAACACATGTGTTATACTTCCGCATGTACCTTTTTTCACCATTATATGCATCGATATGACTTAAGTTTTGGCCAAGCTAGGTTGCCTGGCTCTTGTATTTATGCCCTACGTTCCCGTTAATTTGGCTAGGGCATAAGGGGAGCACCTCTGCGATTGTTACCGCTCGGTCAGCCGGACGTGTACCTCAGACTGGATGAAGTCGAAAGCTAGCGTTCTTAAGGGAATATTTGGTCGGTGAACAAAAGATGACTTTTATTTATTATCCATATCTGCCCCCAGATGCTTTTTCTGCGCTTCTTGTCGCAGTCCGGACATGCACTTTAGGGCATGCTTACCCAGGGAAAGGAACCCTTAACGAACTATTCTCCCTGGAAGATGTTTCTTACTACCCATGTAATATAACATAACTAGTTGGGCACTTGTCTGATAAAGCACTAATGACCCCTACGCCTGGTCTCCACACATGCCCCGGTTCTTACATAACCGAGAGGGTATTCGGATACACTCCGGACCGTCGGGTCCCGAGGTCTAAGCGAAAAGGTCTGCCACGACAAACGATCTACAATCCGGCTAGAAGGCATTATACATGTCACTTTAAAATTACATAGTCAATTTGACTGGTTGAATTCCTCTTCAATACCATCCAAAAGGTTGTCTAGTCTATAGTCCTGTTGGGAATACTTTGCGGCCAATTCTACTTGACCGTACACTAAGCTCACAGGGATCTCCTTCCCATCGGGCCCCATAGGTCCGACTTCGGCCATGTGGTTCGGGTCAGCCTTCGTGTACCGTGTCTTCACCATTGCCCAGGCTTCCCTGGCGCCCTGACGGCAGGCCGATATCTTCCATAATCGGAAGCGCCGCCGCGCTCCCTTTAGCTTTTCTACAAGCTCTCCAAGGCCTTCGGGTATGGAGACGAATGGCCACAAGGCCTGGGTAACGCCTTGCATCACCTGCCGAACTCGTTCGTGCAGCTGTGAGAGCTTGGGAAGAAGGTCACACGTTGAACTGGGATTTTCCTCGATAGGACGACTTGTTAGCATACCTACAGACATAACTCTGTCAGCCAGCTTCCTCGCCGAACTCTTTTTCAAAGTTCGTTCAAGCACTTACTAAATATGCCGCGTCGAAGCTGCCGATTTTCCTTAACAGAGTCCGACAGTTGGGCACGAACATCTTGTAGTTCCACGCCCAGCTTGGTGTTGGCATCTAGGAGATCATTTTTCTCCTGCCTCGCCCTCCTAAGCACGTTCTCACCGGCCTTCAGCTGGCCTTGGAGCTGTTTCTTATCCGGATTTACTCCAGTGTCATCTGCAATTTTATCGTCAGATCTGCATACACGCTGCATTCTATATGATACTTATCATTTGAAGGATATGTTACCAGAGGGGGTCTCTTTGGGCTCCCCTGCTGCAGCCAGTGCGGCCTGAAGTTGGGCTTTGCACTCTTCCATCTCTTGGGACAGTTGAGTATTCTTTTCTGTAAGAACCTGCATAACAAATGATCCTTAAATCAGTTATCCTAACTGTTTCAAGTCTCAGGGGCTACTGATATATATAATCACCAAATTTTCTCACCCGTATGTCTTTTACATACTGCTCCGTGGCTCTGGCTAGACCATTTTGAGCGGCATGGAGGTGCGCGTCTCCCGAGTTGAAGGCATCCAATGCCTCTTGGGAGAAACAAGCGTCACGAAGAACAGTCCGGCGACGCCTGTGGTTCATGGCACTTTCCACCTCGGAATGGGTGGCGGATAGTTTTTCCGCATCCTCTGTCGGAGGAGCACCCGGCGCATGCCTCGTATTCGTTCCCGCCTCCAAATCTGGCTTGGAGCCTGGCTTGTGGAGGCGCGATTGGTAGCCTCTCCGGGTATAGTCCGGCGAGCGCTCTTTTTCCTGAAAAGAAGGCATGGGCGTTAATATGCCTCTGAGAATAATGTCTTGCAATAAAGACGGCGTGCCGTACCGCTGCGCTGGTGTCTCAATCCGGACTATGGATCTTTTCAGCCTGCCTGGCCTCGCGGCCCCTTGTTGGCCAGTCGCCGCAGGCTCGGCCTTCTGCCTCGAGGACCTCCCCTGCAAAACACGGCTGTTATACGGCGATCAAAAACACGCAAGGACGGATCCCTTTTTGAAGTGCTGGGACTTCGGTCTCAGCCACCTGTGAGGCTGGAACTAGCCCAGGGTAATCGGCCGTAATGGCCACCAAAGTATTATCATTGCTCGATTGGTAAAACACCCCATCGATCAGCTCCACAGATATGTCCGGATCCACTTGTGAGGCCGGGTCGAGGGACCGTCCAGGGTCCTCGGGTTGTGGAGGGGGGTTGTTTATCTCCCTTACAGCCTGGAGCAGTTCCTACGTAGAAATCGCTAGACTGAGTACTTAACTGCAGAAATATGAAACGGATGGGCGAGAAAAAGTCTCCGCTTACCCAGCTCGGAGGATTGTACATAGAAAATCTGCCCTGCGGGTTGACATGAAGGAATTCCTCCTCTTCTCCCTTGTACAAAGTGGATAAGATCTTTATTAAATCAGCAACTGACCCCGGCCCTTTACGACCGTAGCGGGTGGCGTCATCCTCCCCGTTGAAATCCCACATGGGGTGGCCTCTATACTGAAGCGGCTGCACCCCCCGCATGATACATATCACCATGACCTCGATCATGGTCAATCCAGATCGAGCTAAAAAACTTATCCGGCTCATCAGGTAAAGAACGTCCCTGTCGTATTCCTCCAGGGAGCTCCATGAACGCCAGCTCCGGCGCTTCTTCAAAGGGGCGTTGTCGAACTCAGGAAGGCCGATCCGAATAGGATTCGGTAGGGGGACGTCTTCTATATAAAACCATTCTGAAGGCCAGTCTTCGGACGTCTTCTTTGGGGTTCCGGACAGGTATCCGGTCCCGGCAATACGCCACACTTTGGCTCCTCCCACTTGATATATTGACCCCTTCTGAGAACGGGGCACAAGGCAGAACAGCTTCTTCCACGGAGCGAAATGAGCCTCACAGCCCAAGAACAACTCGCAAAGGGCTACGAATCCCGCGATATGTAGCATGGAGGCAGGCGTAAGGTTGTGCAACTGGAGGCCGTAGAACTCGAGGAGCCCCCGGAGAAACGGATGAATTGGGAATCCGAGCCCTCTTACCAAATAAGGGACAAGGCATACCCGCTCTCCCTTGGAGGGATTGGGAAGGCTCTCCTCTTGCTCTCCGCCATTATAGGTGGTGAGCCCGGCTCGAACCGGGACCATGTACGCTGGGGGAAGAAACCCCTTGGTCTGAAGCATCACTAATTTGTTGTGCGGGACGGAACATCTCTCCCAATCTCCAGGCTTGGAGCTAGGGGAGCGAGAGGAGGAGCTGCGTCGACCGGCCATGATGGAATGGATCTCTGTCAGGTGCGCTCCGATGAAGGCTCGCCAAGGGAGGATGGTGTGATTTGTATCTAAATCCTCGTCTTTTTAATAGGCGGCTCATTCAGACAGCTAGGGGGGTAAATTCGAAAACACCCTGGCTCTTCACATTCGCTCGACACATGGAAAGTGGCCATTATTGGGCGTGGAAGCCAAGGAGTGCAACATTCACAAGAGACCGGACACTATTTCGACAGGTACACAGAATTTGGAGAGGAACCTGCCTTGCAATGCCGAAGACAATACTGCGCGCCGGACTCATCGTCATTGAAGCCTGGTTCGGGGGCTACTAAGGGAGTCCTGGATTAGGGGGTCTCCGGACAACCGGACTATCTCCATTGGCCGGATTGTTAGACTATGAAGATGCAAGATTGAAGACTTCGTCTCGTGTCCGTATGGGACTCTACTTGGCGTGGAAGGCAAGCTAGACAATACGGATATGGATATCTCCTCCTTTGTAACCGACCTTGTGTAACCCTAACCCACTCCAGTGTCTATATAAACCGAATGGTTTTAGTCCGTAGGACAACAACAATCACAACAAACAATCATACCATAGGCTAGCTTCTAGGGTTTAGCCTCTCTGATCTTGTGGTAGATCTACTCTTGTACTACCCATATCATCAATATCAATCTAGCAGGACGTAGGGTTTTACCTCCATCGAGAGGGCCCGAACCTGGGTAAAACATTGTGTCCCCTGCCTCCTGTTACCATCCGGCCTAGACGCACAGTTCGGGACCCCCTACCCGAGATCCGCCGGTTTTGACACCGACATCACCCAATCGGATTCGACAGGAACGGGCACAGGTGGTTCGGAGTCCGTGGCCGGAGAAGAATCCAGCAGTTTGGCAATACGGCTCTCATGAAGGGTAAGGTCGATATTCCGCTCGATCGCCGCTAAGGATACGGCCACCGTGACGGGGTCCATCCACCCATCCATGGATGGGGCAACTGGCTCCGAATTGAGGCTCAGAGCGGCTGCCGGTGCGATCTCCTGAATACGGTCCGATGGTAGAGCTAAATCATACTCATCATGACCGCGTGGCACACAAGGCAGGGGCTCAAATCCATCGAAGATCAAGTCTCCGCGGATATCGGCCGTGTAGTTTAAGTTTCCAAACCTGACCTGGTGGCCAGGGGCGTAACTTTCGATCTGCTCCAGATGGCCAAGCAAGTTGGGCCGCAGTGCGAAGCCGCCGAACACACAGATTTGTCCGGGGAGAAAAGTCTCACCCGGGACTGCATCGCTATCGATGATCGTAGGAGCCATCAAGCCTAACGGCGACAACACAGAGGAACTCTCAATGAAAGCACCAATGTCGCTGTCAAAACCGGCGGATCTCGGGTAGGGGGTCCCGAACTGTGCGTCTAAGGTGGATGGTAACAGGAGGCAGGGGACACAATGTTTTACCCAGGTTCGGGCCCTCTTGATGGAGGTAAAACCCTACGTCCTGCTTGATTTATTCTTGATGATATGAGTATTACAAGAGTTGATCTACCGCGAGATTGGAGAGGCTAAACCCTAGAAGCTAGCCTATGGTATGATTGTATGTTGTCCTACGGACTAAAACCCTCCGGTTTATATATACACCGGAGGCGGCTAGGGTAACACAAGGTATGTTTACAAAGGAGGAGATATACGTATCCGTATTGCCTAGCTTGCCTTCCACGCCAACTAGAGTCCTATCCGGACACGAGACGAAGTCTTCAATCTTGTATCTTCATAGTCCAACAGTCCGGCCAAAGGATATAGTCCGGCTGTCCGGAGACCCCCTAATCCTTGATGAGTGGTCTATTTTTACTAAATCTTGATAGTAGTGATACACATATTCATAGTATTGAAGCCAAAAGATATAAGTTTAATAATGATAGTGCAACTTATTTGTGGCACTGCCGTTTAGGTCATATTGGTGTAAAGCGCATGAAGAAACTCCATGTTGATGGACTTTTGGAATCACTTGATGCTTGCAAACCATGCCTCATGGGCAAGATGACTAAGACTCCGTTCTCCGGAACAATGGAGCGAGTGACGGACTTATTGGAAATAATACATATGGATGTATGCGGTCCAATGAGTGTTGATGCTCACGGCGGGTATTGTTATTTTCTAACCTTCACAGATGATTTGAGCAGATATGGGTATATCTACTTGATGAAACATAAGTCTGAAACATTTGAAAAGTTCAAAGAATTTCAGAGTGAAGTGGAAAATCATTGTAACAAGAAAATAAAGTTTCTACGATCAGATCATGGAGGAGAACATTTGAGTTACGAGTTTGGTCTTCATTTGAAACAATGGGGAATAGTTTCGCAACTCATGCCACCTGGAACACCATAGCGTAATGGTGTTTCCGAATGTCGTAACCGCACTTTATTAGATATGGTGCGATCTATGATGTCTCTTACTGATTTACCGCTATCGTTTAGGGGTTATGCTTTAGACACGGCTGCATTCATGTTAAATAGGGCACCATCAAAATCCGTTGAGATGACACCTTATGAAATGTGGTTTGGCAAGAAACCTGAGTTGTCGTTTCTTAAAGTTTGGGGCTGCGATGCTTATGTGAAAAAGCTTCAACCTTATGTGTCTTCATAGGATACCCAAAAGAGACTGTTGGGTACACCTTCTATCACAGATCCGAAGGCAAGATATTCGTTGCTAAGAATGGATCCTTTCTAGAGAAGGAGTTTCTCTCAAAAAGAAGTGAGTGGGAGGAAAGTAGAACTTGATGAGGTAACTGTACCTGCTCCCTTATTGGAAAGTAGTTTATCACAGAAATCAGTTCCGGTGATTCCTACACTAGTAAGTGAGGAAGCTAATGATGATGATCATGAAACTTCTGATCAAGTTACTATCGAACCTCGTAGGTCAACCAGAGACAGATATGCACCAGAGTGGTACAGCAATCCTGTTTTGGAAGTCGTGTTACTTGACCATGACAAACCTACGAACTATGAGGAAGCAATGATGAGCCCAGATTCCGCAAAATGGCTTGAGGCCATGAAATCTGAGATGGGATGCATGTAGGAGAACAAAGCGTGGACATTGATTGACTTGTCCGATGATCTGCAAGCCATAGAGAATAAATGGATCTTCAAGAAGAAGACAGACGCTGATGGTAATGTTACTATCTACAAAGCTCGACTTGTCGCAAAAGGTTTTCGAAAAGTTCAAGGAGTTGACTACGATGAGACCTTCTCACTCGTAGTGATGCTTAAGTCCGTCCGAATCATGTTAGCAATTGCCGCATTTTATGATTATGAAATTTGGCAAATGGATGTCAAAGCTGCATTCCTTAATGGATATCTTAAAGAAGAGTTGTATATGACGCAACCAGAAGCATGTATTTACCAGAAAGTGAGTGGGAGCTCTGTAGCATTTCTGATATTATATGTAGATGACATATTGTTGATTGGAAATGATACTGAATTTCTAAATAGCATAAAAGTGAATAAGAATTTTTCAATGAAAGACCTCGGTGAAGCTGCTTATATATTAGGCATCAAGATCTATATAGATAGATCAAGACTCTTAATTGGACTTTCATAAATCACGTACCTTGATAAAGTTTTGAAGAAGTTCAAAATGGATCAAGAAAAGAAAGGGTTCTTGCCTATATTACAAGGTGTGAATTTGAGTCAGACTCAATGCCCGACCACTGCAGAAGATAGAGAGAAAATGAAAGTCATTCCCTATGCTTCAGCCATAGGTTCTATCATGTATGCAATGTTGTGTACCAGACCTGATGTGTGCCTTGCTATTAGTTTAGCAGGGAGGTACCAAAGTAATCCAGGAGTGGATCACTGGACAGCGGTCATGAACATCCTAAAATACCTGAAAAGGACTAAGGATATGTTTCTCGTTTATGGAGGTGACAAAGAGCTCGTCGTAAATGGTTATGTCGATCCAAGCTTTGACACTGATCTGCATGACTCTATGTCACAAACCGGATACATATTTTTATTGAATGGTGGAGCTTTCAGTTGGTGTAGTTCCAAGCAGAGCGTCATGGCGGGATCTACATGTGAAGCGGAGTACATAGCTGCTTCGGAAACATCAAATGAAGGAGTCTGGATGAAAGAGTTCATATCTGATCTAGGTGTCTTACCTAGTGCATTGGGTGCAATGAAAATCTTTTGTGACAATACTGGTGCATTTGCCTTGGCAAAGGAATCTAGATTTCACAAGAGAACCAAGCACATCAAGAGACGCTTCAATTCCATCGCGATCAAGTCAAGGAGGGAGACATGGAGATTTGCAAGATACATACAGATCTGAATGTTGCAGACCCGTTGACTAAGCCTCTCTCACGAGAAAAACATGATCATCACCAAGACTCCATGGGTGTTAGAATCATTACAATGTAATCTAGATTATTGACTCTAGTGCAAGTGGGATACTGAAGGAAATATTCCCTAGAGGCAATAATAAAGTTGTTATTTATATTTCCTTATATCATGATTAATGTTTATTATTCATGCTAGAATTGTATTAACCGGAAACTTAGTACATGTGTGAATACATAGACAAACTGAGTGTCACTAGTATGCCTCTACTTGACTAGCTCGTTAATCAAAGATGGATAAGTTTCCTAACCATAGACATGAGTTTTCATTTGATGAACGGGTTCACATCATTAGAGAATGATGTGATTGACTTGACCCATCTGTTAGCTTAGCACGATGATCATTTAGTTTGTTGCTATTGCTTTATTCATAACTTATACATGTTCCTATGACTATGAGATTATGCAACTCCCAAATGCTAGAGGAACACTTAGTGTGCTATCAAACGTCACAACATAACTGGGTGACTATAAAGACGCTCTACATGTGTCCCCGATGGTGTTTGTTGAGTTGGCATAGATCAAGATTAGGATTTATCACTCCGTGTATCGGAGAGGTATCTCTGGGCCCTCTCGATAATGCACATCACTATAAGCCTTGCAAGCAATGTGACTAGTGAGTTATTTACGGGATGTTGCATTATGGAACGAGTAAAGAGACTTGTGGTAACGAGATTGAACTAGGTATTGAGATACCGACAATCGAATCTCAGGCAAGTAACATACCAATGACAAAGGGAACAACGTATACTGTTATGCGGTTTGACCGATAAAGATCTTCGTAGAATATGTAGGAGCCAATATGAGCATCCAGGTTCCGCTATTGGTTATTGACCGAAGATGAGTCTTGGTCATGTCTACATAGTTCTTGAACCAGTAGGGTCCGCATGCTTAACGTTCGATGATGATCGGTATTATGAGTTTATGTGTTTTGATGTACCGAAGTTAGTTAGGAGTCCCGGATGTGATCACAGACATGACGAGGAGTCTCGAAATAGTCAAGACATAAAGATTGATATATTGGAAGGCTATGTTCACTGGTAGAAAAAGGCCCATTTCTCCTGGTTCATAAGGCCCATCTGTCCCGGTTGGGGAACTGGGACTAAAGGGTCGTTACTAATGCCCTAGGCCTTTAGTCCTGGTTCTTATACTAACCGGGACAGATGGGACACCACGTGACCGCTCCGTCGAGCCCAGGCACGAGGTCCTTTGGTCCCGGTTGGTAGCACCAACCAGGACCAATAAGCTTCCACGCGTCAACATTTCAGGGGCTATTTTTTGTGAAAGGAGGTGGTTTAGGGGTTTTGGGGGTTAATTTAGGTTGGCATAGGTAGCTAATAGAGAGATGTGTCCTCTCTTATCTCCGTGCTACTGCTACTGCTATGCCTAAACATGACTTAGATTGAAGTGAGGCAACATGTGGTGCATGTCGAAAGTAATACTAATCCTAACTTGATCAAGTTTGGATTGTACTACTTTCGACATGCACCACATGCATGTTGCCTTCACTTCAATCCAATCCATGTTCACTTCACCCGCTGATATATAATAACTCTTCATGCTCGCATCATGCATCATCGTATATAATAACAAGTCTACTAATCATCATCATCATACAACTTCTACTTGTTATTAATAACAAGTCATACGATCATCATCCTCATAGTCATCGAACCAACCCTACTAAATTGTTCTTAGCACATGATCATCAGTATTAGGTAGGACCTAAATACCCTCTTTAAGGAAAAATAGCATAAAACAATATACACCCTGACTCTCCATTATGGAGAATGGAGATCATCATGTCTCCAATTCTTGCGCTTTGCATCCTTTTGCTTCCAAGAACCTCCTTATGACTGTCCATACATTTTTTCCATCCTTTGATTTGCATGTCTCCATTCCTTTTAGAAATCTGGTATGGACAGTTGAGATTTGTAGGATGACCTGGTTGTATGTTCAAAACATTAAGGCTACCTTTCTGATACATCAAATGAGGCACACAATTCTCTGGGATTATCTATTGAAAAACATAGTAATAACTTCATAGATAGCAATGATGTACTAGTTTAAGAAGTATGCAAAAGATGCACGGATGTCATAATAGTAAAAAAATCTTACCAGGGTATCTCCATGGTAGTTACCGTAGTTCAACACATGAACTAGTGGCACGTATTGACCATAATGTTGAGGAGTTTGATTGTAGATATTCTAATTCTCAATGTCAGTACAAAATCTGACCAGATGATTTTTCTCCTTGTAAGTTAATTCGGAGCCATCGGTGTAGCACGTTCTTTGAAGAATGAAAATAAGTTGTCAATGGAAATAAGTTGTCAACTATTTTGAAATAAACAATCGAAATTAGCTAATAACTATGTTTGAGAAACTCACATAGCGGTAGAATTGGAGGCGTATCAACAAGGACCCAAATGTCCATATTGTCTTGCTCGATTTCAGGATCACCAAGATCCATGGTGACAAGCATACCCTCATCAAAACCGTACATCTTGCAAAGTGCTTCCCATTTTTTGCAACCAAAATGGGTTACGCTCTCAGAATTGTACAGCTTTACTTCAAAATCCACATCATGATGAGTCCTCGGGTGAATTTTCTTTGTTTCGAAACTTTCATGGTTTTCAAAACCCATCCTCTCCAAGACATAGCGCCTTGCATGGCATGGGATAAGCTACTCGAATTGTAAAAGATGAAAATTACACGTTGAAATAGTTGTAGTCATGCTTAATTACGAAAAAAAACTTGTCGTCGTTGAGTACCGTTCAACATCGAAGGTCTCCTCGAGCTTAATGTTGAAGCACCGATCATCGTCCAGGTGAGGCATGTCGCACAGACCTCGATCGTCGTGGCACCAGCTGCACTCCCCTGGGAGACTTTCGTCGTCTGATGACGACATTTTCTACGTTCATAATTCAACTATTAAACTTGTACAATTAAATATATGTACTACAAAAACTAAATTAGATCATTATTATTCATCACGGGTTGACTATCGGTCTGTCGAGTCTTTTCTTGAAAACTCTCAGCTCACGTGCTGTATATATTCAACTCTCAGTGATGGTTGCTCCTCACTTTGTCCCCGAGTGCATTACACCAAAATGTCTAGCACACGGGAACGAAGGAGAAGTGACCCCCATGACAACAGTCAGGATTCTTCGTCCTCTCATATATATATATATATATATATATATCCCTCACTGATTCCTCTCTGACATTTGCGACCGTCGGTGATGGTCGTTACTCCTTCTTCCCCTAGTGCATAACAAAGGTCTAGCACCCGAAGAAGAAGGAGAAACGACCCCCACGACAACAGTCGGGCTTCTTCGTCCTCTCATATATGGTGGACACTCAACAGACTTAAAGTCAACGCGAAATATCGTTTAATTATCTTTCTAAAAAAGGATTTGGCTGGTCTCACCTCGAGGTCGGAGGGGGTCGGTGACGGGGACGATGGCGGGGATGATGGAGGGGGGCTCCTAGATTTCTGCAAAAACAAAAACCCTATAAGCTATCAACTAATCATATGCATACGCCTTGCATAGTGCTCTCCAATTTTAGCATTCAAAGTAGGAGTAGTTTTCCAATTTGAGCATTCAATAAGCAAAATCAAATTGCAAAATAAAGTAGTATTCAAATTAGGATGCATTCAATTATAAGCAAAACTACATCATCTCTTGCGTCCGTACATCGTGGAATATTATCACTAATACACCTCGAATACTATCATACATATAACATCGCTAGTACAGCTAGAACCGTAGTGCCCGATGGGTATCGGCACGGGCGGTGGACACCCAAAGAGAAGGAACCATCACAGGATCGCTCCAGTGAGATCCCTGAAGAACCTGCCAGGTATTGTCGAACCTGCCCTCCAACGCAACCATGTAGCGACGGACGTGCTCGTCCTCCTCGCTGATACGGTGACGTACCACCTCCGCGGTGTCCGGAAGCCTAGGCACCGTCACTGGCCCATGCGACCGCCACCAAACAAGGATCAGGTCAACGACGGGCTGGCTCCTCGCCAACCTATGCCCCCCGGAAGGTAGCACCTCCCAATACCAGCCCAGCGGAGCCCAGTCCCGGACATGGCCCCTCTGATCAAGCCGGCCTCCTCCGTCGAGTCGACGACGAGGATGCGGGATAGGCATCGTCGACGTCGATGTGGGAATAATTGCTTGAACTAAAAAAATAAACTAGTTCTATTATTTTTCTTGCTAAAAATAAACTACTTCTATAGTAAAATAAAGTAGTTTTATTAAATCAACTAGTTCAACTACTAATTAAGCACTTACTATAAATAAAATAAAATAGTATTTACTTAAAATAAACTACTTCTATATATAATAAAATAAAGTAGTTTTATTAAATCAACTAGTTCAACTACTAAACACTTACTATAAAAAAAATAAAGTAGTAATTACTAAAAATAAACTACTTCTATATATAGTAAAATAAACTAGTTTTATTAATTGATCAACTAGTTCAACTAAAAATAAACTAACTTTAGATGCACTAACAGTAGAACTAATAACCTAAAATGCACTAAATCAACTAACCTTGAATGTAACTTTTGCAACACAATTTTTTCCTCTCCTCTTCTAACCATAAACATTGAACAAAAATAAAACTATACAGCCTATAAAAATGTTATGAACAAAAATCTATGAACACATACACATACATCCATCCATATACATGCATATACATCCATCCATACATACATACATACATACAAAAATAGGGGCGGCGGCACGGCGCAGGGGGGTGGTGGCAGCGCACAGGGGCGGCGACGGCCGCGGCAGCGCACGGATCTGTTGGGGAACATAGTAATTTCAAAACGATTCCTACGCACATGCAAGATCATGGTGATGCATAGAAACGATATGGGAGAGTGTTGTCTATGTACCCTCGTAGACCGTTCGCGGAAGCGTTATATCAACGCGGTTGATGTAGTCGTACGTCTTCACGTCCGACCGATCCAAGTACCGAAAGCATGGCACCTCCGAGTTCTGCACACGTTCGGCTCGGTGGCGTCCTTGCCTTCTCGATCCAGCAAGAGGGGCGAAGTAGTAGATGAGTTCCAGCAGCACGACGGCGTGGTGACGGTGTTGGTGAAGAACAATCTCCGTAGGGCTTCGCCTAAGCACTACGAAAACAATGACAGAGGATAAACTAGAGGGGATGGGGTTGCCGGCACACGGCTTGGTGTTTCTTGATGTGTATTTGGTGCTAGCCCTACCCCTCTATTTATATGTTGAGCCCTGGGGTCGAAACTGGGAGTAAAGGCCTCCTCAAAGTCGGTTTCACCCGAAAGGCAAGACTCCTTCTCGGACTCCAGGGCTAGACGCCAGGGTTCCCGGCGTCTACCCCCTAGACGCCAGGGTTCCGGGCGTCTAGCCTCTGGTCTCCGCAAAACTTCCTTTTGCACTTTCCAAAAGCCTCGTGGGCTTTCCCTTTTGGCCCAGATAAAGTGTTCTCGTGCCCAAACATTTCGGGAAACATCCGGAACCCCTTCCGGTGAATTCCGGAACCCTTCCGGAGATCAAACACTACTATCCCATATATCAAACTTTATCTCCGAACTATTCCGGAGTTCCTCGTCATGTCCGGGATCTCATCTCAGACTCCGAACAACATTCGGTCATCAACATACATAACTCATATAGTACTATATCATCAACGAACGTTAAGCGTGCGGACCCTACAGGTTTGAGAACTATGTAGACATGACCGAGACACCTCTCTGGTCAATAACCAATAGCGGGACCTGGATGCCCATATTGGCTCCTACATATTCTACGAAGATCTTTATCGGTCAGACCGCATAACAACATACGTTGTTCCCTTTGTCATCGGTATGTTACTTGCCCGAGATTCGATCGTCGGTATCTCAATACCTAGTTCAATCTTGTTACCGGCAAGTCTCTTTGCTCGTTCCGTAATACATCATCTCACAACTAACTCATTAGTTGCAATGCTTGCAAGGCTTAGGTGATGTGCATTACCGAGAGGGCCCAAAGATACCTCTCCGACAATCGGAGTGACAAATCCTAATCTCAAAATACGCCAACCCAACAAGTACCTTTGGAGACACCTGTAGAGCACCTTTATAATCACCCAGTTACGTTGTGACGTTTGGTGGCACACAAAGTGTTCCTCCGATAAACGGGAGTTGCATAATCTCATAGTCATAGGAACATGTGTAAGTTATGAAGAAAGCAATAGCAACAAACTAAACGATCAAGTGCTATGCTAACGGAATGGGTCAAGTCAATCACATCATTCTCCTAATGATGTGATCCCGTTAATCAAATGACAACTCATGTCTATGGTTAGGAAACTTAACCATCTTTGATCAACGAACTTGTCAAGTAGAGGCATACTAGTGACACTCTGTTTGTCTATGTATTCACACATGTATTATGTTTCCGGTTAATACAATTCTAGCATGAATAATAAACATTTATCATGAAATAAGGAAATAAATAATAACTTTATTATTGCCTCTAGGGCATATTTCCTTCAGTCTCCCACGTGCACTAGAGTCAATAATCTAGTTCACATCGCCATGTGATTTAATACCAATAGTTCACATCACCATGTGATTAACACCCATAGTTCACATCAACATGTGACCAACACTCAAAGGGTTTACTAGGTTCAATAATCTAGTTCACATCGCTATGTGATTAACACCCAAAGAGTACTAAGGTGTGATCATGTTTTCCTTGTGAGAGAAGTTTAGTCAACGGGTCTGCCACATTCAGATCCGTACGTATTTGGCAAATTTCTATGTCAACAATGCTCTGCATGGAGATACTCTAGCTAATTGCTCCCACTTTCAATATGTGTCCAGATTGAGACTTAGAGTCATCTGGATCAGTGTCAAAACTTGCATCGATGTAACCCTTTACAATGAACCTTTTGTGACCTCCATAATCGAGAAACATATCCTTATTCCACTAAGGATAATTTTAACCAATGTCCAGTGATATACTCCTAGATCACTATTGTAATCCCTTGCCAGACTCAGGGCAGGGTATACAATAGGTCTGGTACACAGCATGGCATACTTTATAGAACCTATGGCTGAGGCATAGGGAATGGCTTTCATTCTCTCTCTATCTTCTGCCATGGTCGGGTTTTGAGTCTTACTCAACTTCACACCTTGTAACACAAGCAAGAACTCCTTTTTGACTGTTCCATTTTGAACTACGTCAAAATCTTGTCAAGGTATGTACTCATTGAAAAACTTATCAAGCGTCTTGATCTATCTCTATAGATCTTGATGCTCAATATGTAAGCAGCTTCACCGAGGTCTTTCTTTGAAAAACTCCTTTCAAACATTCCTTTATGCTTTGCAGAATAATTCTACATTATCTTCGATCAACAATATGTCATTCACATATACTTATCAGAAATGATGTAGTGCTCCCACTCACTTTCTTGTAAATACAGGCTTCACCGCAAGTCTGTATAAAACTATATGCTTTGATCAACTTATCAAAGCGTATATTCCAACTCTGAGATGCTTGCACCAGTCCATAGATGGATTGCTAGAGCTTGCATATTTTGTTAGTACCTTTAGGATTGATGTAACATCCCAAATTTTCAATTTGAAATGTTATACACTAGATCATCATTGCATATCATATTTATTGCATTTTGGTTGATCCTAGAAATTTTTGGCAACTCAAGGACCCTCGGAGAGAGTTGGGGATTTCGTTATTTTCATATTTGAGTTGTCTCAAATTTTGAAAAAAGGATCATTTGATTTTATTTATTTTATCTTCAGTTATTTCTATTACAAAAATATGAGAGATGGAATAAAAGGACTTTCCCAAAATAAAGAAATATTGAGGTTTTAATAAAAAAATCAAATAAGATTTTATTTGGTTTTATTTGCTATTTTATTTGAATTTAGGAAAAATGCCCGTTTTTCACAATTGCATTTAGGCCCCAAATAAATGTTCATCCTGTGCGGCTTGATTTTAGAAGTCGGGGAAAATTTATTTTGGGATTTTTGGAGTCCGTTTAGTAGTCCTTTTGTTTTTTTCCGAGCGTAAGTTTGAAAAAAACGTTCGAACTGACCTACGGGCCGTGCTAGGCCCGGACTCCCCCTGACCCAGCCTTTATAAGCCGTCGGCCCACCCCGGGCCGAAACTCGAGCCGCCCCGCCTCGAACCCCGCGCCCGCTCGCCGCCGACGGATCATTCTTAGAGCGTGGCGTGGTTCTTTTCCCCGGCGCGGTCGTGGCAGCGGGTTCCGGCGGGTTCGGCACGTGTCCTGGCGCCGGCCCGACGAGACGTGCCGTGCTCGCCGCGGCCGCCGCCCCCGCCGGACGCCCGCGCCGCCCTTTTGCGCACTCGGGGCGGCTGTCTTTCGTCCATCGGACCCATTTCTCGTTGGGTCAGTACCTGGTTGGGGGTTATAGGGCAGGGGCTGCCCGTGTACTTGCCTCCCATGGGCGGGTTCCGATCAGCGGGCACTGTATTCCCCGTTGGGCCGCGGCGCCCGACGCCGCCGCCCGCCGCTGCCGCCCCGCCGGACCCCGTCGCCGCCTCGCCGGAGCCACCGCCGCCGTCCCGCCGCCCGAGGTTTACCTCGATCCCGCCGCTAGTTTTCCCGAAAAAACCATTCGGTTTTCGTCGGTTTTTTTTGTTTCGTTTTTTCTTTAGATCGGTTTTTTTTCAGTTTAGGCTAATTAGCGAGCGTTCGCTCGTTCGTTCGTTTTAACGAATGCGTTCTTCGTTTAGATGCAGTTAACAAACGTTCGTTCATTAAACCGTTCATCATTTTTCTATTTCTCGAATTAAATCCGCGATTTTCTGATCGTGATTTCTGATCCGATTTTCGTTTTAGTTTATCTTTTCGCTCGTTTATCGAAATCAGGTGATTCAAGCGCCTGGAGTTTCGTCTTGAAACCCTCTTTCCGTTTAACCAACTTAAACAAGTTTTTGCTTCTGTAAAAATTCCTTAGATCCAGAATAGTAAACGAAACCCGTTTCTTTTGCCGTTTGTCTTTCGTTGCTTCGTTCGATTCGATTCTTTTTGCCAACTGAAGTTCTTAAGTTGAACTTTCTGGTTAAATCTCGTATTTGAGTTTTACCTGTGCATTACTTGAGTACTTATTGTGTGCTTGTTTGTTTGCGATAGAGTACCCGGAGTGCGCCGCTTGTTACTTCGAATCGCTAGGTTTCCCGGATCATCAGCAAGGCAAGTAGCACTTTGATCATACCTCCTACTACCCAGTTTTATTGCATTAGATCAATCCTTACACATTGCATGATTAGGATCTAATTAAATTGTGGGTTGGGAAGTAGTTGAGGTTGTACCTATTACCTGTTATTATCAAACCTTTGGGAGTTACTTCTACGTTGCTTATTATGTCATGCTATGCTAGTAGACGTGGATTGGGTGATTGTATCCATGACAGATGTGAGATTGTTAATTAATGGTTTATTTAAGGTGGCAACTTAAATACACATCTAGGTGGATTGAGGTACCTGGGTATTCCAGGATTGCCTGTTTTTCTTTTGGACCGCCACCCAGGCTCAAAGGGATCATGAGATTATTCATGCTAGAAACTTCCGTGTGCAGCCACAAGCTATTATGGGCTCTAGCATAGTTGACTAAGTCGTGCGAACTCTTACAGTGGTAGACTAGCAGATGTAGGGGATGTAGGTGGTACGGTCTACCCATCGTAAGGTGCTAGCACTTCTGAAAGACTATGTCTCGGCCATCCGTTTCTCAAACACCGTGTAGTGCGAGAAACCAAACGGAGGCGATCGAGTCTTGTGGGGAAAAGTGCGCAAACCTCTTCAGAGTGTATAAACTAATCATGGTTAGCCGTGTCCCCGGTTATGGACATCTTGAGTTTCTAGTACCTGGATTATCATGTGAATCTCAACATGTTACTCTAAAGATTAATTTTGTTGGGTTTGTTTAATGATGATGTTTAATTGGGATTGAGAATGCTGTCAACCATTCTCAATGTTTAACAACCACCATAATAGTTAAATAAATTTATTCCTTTGTAGGAGGGAAAAATTGGCTTTACGCAAAAACTGTAACCATAGAGCTTTCCACCAGCCAAATATGCATATAGTATAGTTGTTTCATTCCATTATTCTCTATGTGTTTCATTGCCAGCATATTCCATGTGCTGACCTGTTTTCGGGCTGCAACGTTAATGTTGCAGACTTTTCAGACGACGATTAAGGAGTTTTAGATCGTGGTTCTATACTCAGTGATGCCGTTGGAGTTGATGGACTCACTTATCTTCCAAGCCTTCCGCTGTTATCGTTATTAGATGGCCTTAAGACATTTTTATTGTAATAAGTTATCTTTGGAGACACTCGATGTAATAAGTGTGTGATTGCTACTCTGCTATAAATCCTTCAAGTACTATGTGGTGTCAGCATTACTGATCCAGGGATGACACCGGAGCACAGAGATTGGACCGTTTGAGGTCTGGTCGCTACAAGATGGTATCAGAGCACACGCTGACTGTAGGACATGACCACTAAGCTAAAGACCTAGATCACTAATCACTCTCTTCTCTTCTGACCTCTCATCTTTTCTACTCTTTTAGGATGGCGGATGCAAGGAACAAGTTCACTCAACCGGATCATACACCCTTTGGGCGTCACTTGAAGGAAGTCACTAGATACCTGAACATAGGAGTACCAAGCTTCACCGGAACCTACAATGCCACCTTACCTGAAGAAGAGCGTTGGATGATTCAAGTTCAAGTTCCAGGAAGGACGTTCATGCCAGTCACTGAGCCCATAGAGTTTTCTTTCGATGCACCAACTTGGAATCTAGGAAAGAGCATGGCAGCTCACATCGCCATGGGACGCATTGGAGAAGTCTACCGCAATGATCTCAAGGATACTATCTACCAGATTTGTGGGCGCCGAGATGAGCACTGGGAGATGATCAGCACCAGAAAGGATAGATCAATTGTAGCTTTTATCCAGGAGTTAAACCAGCACATTCGACGTTTGAAGAACCAGATGTGCGCCGACATGATAGACCTGAAGAAGGCAAGGACAAGAATCAAGGAACTGGAGGAAGAACTCAAGGCTACACGTGAAGATTTTGAAGAAGAAATTGAAGTATTAGTGGAAAAGAATGACGATCTGATCAAGAAGATTGGAATATTTATGTGAGGCCCTACACCAGTAGAAGAAGACGAAGAACCCAAGGAGATTCGCCCGGAAGACTACATCATCATCGACGACACCGACTCGGATCCAGATGATAGCAATGATGACTATGTTAATGAAGCTGGAGCAGATATCATGGAGTCTGCAACCGAAGAATATTTCTAGTAGACCACCCCAATAGTAGTAGTAGTCCACCATGTAAACATAGTAGCCCGAGCACTTTTGCGATAGTTAGATCGATTGTATGCCCTTGTTTGGTTGATTGAATGAAGTGAATTGTTTGCTTTTGCCTCATGTGCATATGGGTAGTGTTTTCTCTTTAGGCCCCCTCTATTCTTTAATCTCATCCTTTTCTAAACCCTCAGATGCCTCCGAGACGTGACCTCAGATTTACCTTCCCACCGGAGCTCACTCAGTTGATCTAGTAGGAGAACACATTGATGCAGTTACAAGTCCAGAATCAGAACCAGTGGAACAACAACAACAACAACAACAACCCACCACCACCACCTGTTGATCACTTAGCCCGTTTTCTTAGGCTGAATCTGCCGGTGTTTTCCAGTAGCACCGAGCCGATAGTAGCAGATGATTGGCTCCGCAAGACAGCTAGAGAGTTGACCACAGCAGGATGCACTGATGCGGAGAAGGTGAAGTTTGCCGCACATCAGCTTGAAGGACCCGCAGCATCATGGTGGGAGAATTTCATAGCCACTTTCCCTGTCGATACTATCACATGGGACCAGTTTCAGCATGCTTTTCGTACTGCCCATGTCTCAGCAGGAGCTATGGCCATGAAGAAGCGAGAGTTTCGTAACTTGCGCCAAGGAGGACAGAGAGTTGGCCAGTATGTGGAGGACTTTAGTAAATTAGCACGTTATGCCCCAGATGACGTTGCTACGGATGTAGCAAAGCAGGAGAAGTTTCTGGAAGGACTGAATGATGAGTTGAGCATGCAGTTGATGGTAGCAACCTTCAACAACTACCAGGAGTTGGTAGATCGTGCTCTTATGATTGAAGGGAAGCAGCAGCAAATTGAGAATCGCAAGAGGAAGTATGCACAAGGAAAGTACAATTCAGGAGCTCAGCAGAAGCCACGATTTACCCCTAGGCCGGGAGGACATTTTCAGCATACCCATGGAGGAGGAAGCTCGCACAATCACAATGTCCCCAGGAATGGTAATGGGAATGGAGGAAGCAACGGCCAGAACCGCACCAACCCATCAGCCCCAGCCAAGAAAGACCTGAGCCAAGTCACTTGCTTTAAGTGCCGGAAGACCGGACATTATGCCAATGAATGTCCTGAATCCCAGAATGGAAATGGCAATGGAAGTTCTGGGAAGAAGCCGAACCCTTTCAAAGGGGACAGGTGAACCACGTTAACGTGGAGGATGTTGAAGAGCAGCTGGATGCAGTAATCGGTAAGTTTTTGGTTAAGTCATTTACTGCACTCGTTCTTTTCGATACTGGTGCATCGCATTCATACATATCAAGGGGATTTGTGGATAAGTATAAACTGCCAACCCAAGCCCTTAGGTCACCCATGTTAGTAACCTCGCCTGGAGCAGAACATATGGCTAGTCTATGGTGTGATCGGTTACCACTAATGATTGGTAACTATGTTTTTTCCCTCGGACCTAATAGTATTGGAATCCCAAGGATTGGATGTGATATTAAGCATGGATTGGTTATCAAAGTATGAAGGGAATATT
Organism: Triticum urartu; assembly: GCF_003073215.2. Classification (NCBI taxonomy): domain Eukaryota; kingdom Viridiplantae; phylum Streptophyta; class Magnoliopsida; order Poales; family Poaceae; genus Triticum; species Triticum urartu. Next base: position 616,964,354 of record NC_053026.1, on the reverse strand, counting down.
GAATGTGCCAGTAAGTCAATTTCACTTACCACCCCAGAAGGGAGAAGAATCAAGTATGTATCCCGACATGTGCCAAAGAGGACTCAAGTAAATTGTTTAACCGGAGTAGTGCAGGAGGAATTACCAGTAGTGAACGATTTCCCCGAAGTATTTCCAGAAGAGTTGCCCGTCATGCCACCAGATAGAGATATTGAGTTTTTGATTGAGCTTTTGCCAGGCACAGGGCCAATATCAAAGAGACCATATAGGATGCCTGCAAAGGATTTGGTGGAAATTAAGAAGCAGATTAAGGAGTTAATGGATAAAGGATATATTCGCCAAAGTTCATCGTCTTGGGGATCGCCAGTACTTCTAGTGGAGAAGAAGGATGGATCGTTAAGGATGGTTGTCGATTATCGAGGATTGAATGAAGTAACCATCAAAACAAGTACCCCCTACCGATGATCAATGATCTATTTGATCGATTGCAAGGAGCTAAGGTATTTTCCAAGATCGATCTGCGATCAGGATACCACCAGTTGAAGATTCGGGAACAGGATATACCCAAGATGGCTTTTACCACCAGGAATGGGCTGTACGAGTATACTGTTATGTCATTTGGTCTGACTAACGCACCTGCATATTTTATGAACATGATGAACAAGGTGTTTATGGAGTTCTTGGATAAGTTCGTCGTAGTGTTCATTGATGATATCCTGGTTTACTCAAAGAATGAAGAGGAGCATAAGGAGCATTTGTGTTTGGTTCTTGGAAAGCTCAGAGAACATCAGTTATATGCCAAATTTAGCAAATGTGAGTTTTGGTTGAAGGAAGTTGAATTTCTCGGGCACGTTATATCCGGAGAAGGTATAGCAGTAGATCCCACTAAAGTTGATACCGTGACCAATTGGGAAGCACCAACCACCGTGGGAGAGATCTGGAGTTTTCTTGGACTCGCAGGATACTACCGGAGGTTATTGAGAATTTCTCAAAGATTGTGAAGCCTATGACTGGGTTGTTGAAGAAGGATACCAAGTTCATATGGACGGAGGAATGTGAGGCTAGTTTTCAAGAGTTGAAGAAACATTTGGTTACCTCACCCGTGTTGATTTTACCGGACCAGACCAAGGATTATGAGGTGTATTGCGACGCTTCACGACGAGGACTTGGAGCAGTGCTTATGCAGGAAGGCAGAGTTGTTTCATATGCCTCATGACAGCTTAAGCCTCATGAGTTGAATTATGCCACGCATGATTTGGATTTAGCAGCCGTAGTGCATGCATTGAAGACTTGGAGACATTTTGTGATTGGAAACCATTGCGAGGTGTACACGGATCACAACAGTTTGAAGTATATTTTCACACAGAAGGAGTTGAACCTCAGACAAAGGAGATGGTTGGAGCTCATCAAGGGTTATGATATGAAATTGCATTATCACCCCGGAAAAGCTAATGTAGTAGCTGACGCATTAAGCCGTAAGAGCCATGTCAACACCCTAATGACGGGAGATTTACCAAGGGAGTTAGCCGAAAATCTTCGAGAGCTATGTTTGGAAATAGTTCCAAGAGGCTATGTAGCAGCATTGGAGATTCAGTCTACTTTAATGGATAAGATCAGAAAAGCTCAAAGGACTGACAAGGAAATTGCTTCCATTAAGGAGAAAATGAACAAAGGAAAAGCTATGGGATTTCGTGAGGATGAGCACGATACCTTATGGTTTGAAGACCGTGTCTATGTACCAAATGATCCGGAGATTAGGAAGCTAATTCTGCAAGAGGCCCATGACTCACCATACACGATTCACCCAGGAAATACCAAGATGTATTTGGATTTGAAGGATATTTTCTGGTGGACCAGAATGAAGAAGGATATTGCGGAATATGTAGCAGTTTGTGATGTATGTCAGAGAGTGAAGGCAGAGCATCAGAAGCCAGCAGGATTGCTACAACCATTGCCGATACCCGAATGGAAGTGGGATAAGCTAGGCATGGATTTCATCACAGGATTGCCCAGAACACGTTCAGGCTATGACTCGATATGGGTTGTAGTCGATCGTTTGACAAAGGTAGCTCATTTCATTCCAGTGAAGACTACCTATACCAGTGCAAAGTTGGCAAAGATATACATGACCAGGATCGTATGTCTGCATGGAGTTCCAAGGAGCATTGTATCGGATAGAGGAACCCAATTTACCTCAAAGTTCTGGAATCAGTTGCATGAGACTTTGGGAACCAGACTGGAGTTTAGCACAGCTTTCCACCCGCAGACAGATGGACAGACCGAGAGAGTAAATCAGATTTTGGAGGATATGCTAAGAGCTTGTGCGCTAGATTATGGATCTAGTTGGGATGAGAATTTGCCATATGCAGAGTTCTCTTACAACAACATCTATCAATCCAGTTTGAAGATGGCCCCTTTCGAAGCCTTGTACGGAAGGAGGTGCAGGACCCCATTGTCCTGGGATGAAGTTGGAGATCGCCAATTGTTTGGACCGGATCTGATAAAGGAGTCTGAACAGAAAGTGAAATTAATTCGTGACAGGCTGAAGGTAGCTCAATCCAGGCAGAAGAGTTATGCAGATTCTAAACGCAAGGAGACAGTTTATGAAGTCGGAGACCGAGTCTATCTTCGAGTATCACCACTTTGAGGAGTTAAGCGCTTTGGAGTTAAGGGAAAGTTAGCACCACGTTTTGTAGGCCCATACCAAGTTTTGGAGCGTATGGGAGAAGTTGCCTATAAGTTGGAATTGCCCGAAGGATTGTCAGGAGTACACGACGTGTTCCATGTATCCCAGTTGAAGAAGTGCCAAGCAGAGATGGCCGACATACCACTGAGAGATACGGTACCACTGGAAGCAATTCAGTTGGACAGTGATTTGACCTATGAGGAGAAACCAGTTAAGATTCTAGAGTATGCCAGTCGAGTCACCCGCAGCAAGGTTATCAAGTTTTGCAAGGTTCAGTGGAGCCACCACACGGAGGATGAAGCCACCTGGGAAAGAGAGGAAGATTTGCTGAAGGACCACCCTCACCTATTTTCTAGCCAACCCGAATCTCGAGGGCGAGATTCATCTTAAGGGGGTAGGTTTGTAACATCCCAAATTTTCAATTTGGAATGTTATACACTAGATCATCATTGCATATCATATTTATTGCATTTTGGTTGATCCTAGAAATTTTTCCCAACTCAAGGACCCTCGGAGAGAGTTGGGGATTTCGTTATTTTCATATTTGAGTTGTCTCAAATTTTGAAAATAGGATCATTTGATTTTATTTATTTTATCTTCAATTATTTATATTACAAAAATATGAGAGAGGGAATAAAATGACTTTCCCAAAATAAAGAAATATTTAGGATTTAATAAAAAAACAATAAGATTTTATTTGGTTTTATTTTCTATTTTATTTGAATTTAGGAAAAATGCACATTTTTCAAAATTGCATTTAGGCCCCAAATAAATGTTCATCCTGTGCGGCTTGATTTTAGAAGCCGGGGAAAATTTATTTCGGGATTTTTGGAGTCCGTTTAGTAGTCCTTTTGTTTTTTTTCCGAGCGTAAGTTTTTTTTAAAAACGTCCGAACCGACCTACGGGTCGTGCTAGGCCCGGACTCCCCCTGACCCAGCCTTTAGAAGCCGCCGGCCAACCTCGGGCCGAAACCCTAGCCGCCCCGCCTCGAACCCCGCGCCCGACGCCGCAGCCCACGCCCGACGCCGCTCGCCGCCGCCGCCCCGCCGGACCCCGCCGCCGCCGTCCCGCCGCCCGAGGTTTAGCTCGATCCCACCGCCGGTTTTGGTCGGTTTTTTTTGTTTTGTTTTTTCTTTAGATCGTTTTTTTCCCGGTTTAGGCTAATTAGTAACCGTTCGCTTGTTCGTTCGTTTTAACGAACGCGTTCTTCGTTTAGATGCAGTTAACGAACGTTCGTTCGTTAAACTGTTCATCGCTTTTCTTTTTCTCGGATTAAATCCATGATTTTCTGATCGCGATTTCTGATCCTATTTTCGTTTTAGTTTATGTTTTCGTTCGTTTATCGGAATCAGGCGATTCAAGCGCCTGGAGTTTCGTCTCGAAATCCTCTTTCCATTTAACCAACTTAAACAAGTTTTTGATTCTGTAAAAATTGCCTTAGATCCAGAATAGTAAATGAAGCCTGTTTCTTTTGCCGTTTGTCTTTCGTTGCTTCGTTTGATTCGATTCTTTTTGCCAACCGAAGTTCTTGAGTTCAACTTTCTGGTTAAGTCTCTTATTTGAGTTTTACCTGTGCATTAGTTGAGTACTTATTGTGTGCTTGTTTATTTGCGATAGAGTACCCGGAGTGTGCCGTTTGTTACTTTGAATCGCTAGGTTTCCCGGATCATCAGCAAGGCAAGTAGCACTTTGATCATACCTCCTACTACCCAGTTTTATTGCATTAGATCAATCCTTACACATTGCATGATTACGATCTAATTAAATTGTGGGTTGGGAAGTAGTTGAGGTAGTACCTATTACCTGTTATTATCAAACCTTTGGGAGTTAATTCTACGTTGCTTATTATGCCATGCTATGCTAGTAGACATGGATTGGGTGAGTGTATCCATGACAGATGTGAGATTGTTAATTAATGGTTTATTTAAGGTGGCAACTTAAATACACATCTGGGTGGATTGAGGTACCTGGGTATTCCAGGATTGCCTGTTTTTCTTTTGGACCGCCACCCAGGCTCAAAGGGATCATGAGATTATTCATGCTAGAAACTTCCGTGTGCAGCCACTAGCTATTATGGGCTCTAGCGTAGTTGACTAAGTCGTGCGAACTCTTACAATGGTAGACTAGCAGATGTAGGGGATGTAGGTGGTACGGTCTACCCATCGTAAGGTGCTAGCGCTTCTGAAAGACTATGTCTCGGTCATCCGTTTCTCAAACACCGTGTAGTGCGAGAAACCAAACAAAGGCGATCGAGTCTTGTGAGGAAAAGTGTGCAAACCTCTGCAGAGTGTATAAACTAATCGTGGTTAGCCGTGTCCCCGGTTATGGACATCTTGAGTTTCTAGTACCTGGATTATCATGTGAATCTCAACATGTTACTCTAAAGATTAATTTTGTTGGGTTTGTTTAATGATGATGTTTAATTGGGATTGAGAATGCTGTCAACCATTCTCAATGTTTAACAACCACCATAATAGTTAAATAAATTTATTCATTTGTAGTAGGGAAAAATTGGCTTTACGCAAAAACTGTAACCATAGAGCTTTCCACCAGCCAAATATGCATATAGTATAGCTGTTTCAGTCCATTATTCTCTATGTGTTACATTGCCAGCATATTCCATGTGCTAACCCGTTTTCCGGCTGCAATGTTAATGTTGCAGACTTTTCAAACAATGATTAAGGAGTTTTAGGTCATGGTTCTATACTCAGTGATGCCGTTGGAGTTGATGGACTCACTTATCTTCCAAGCCTTCCGCTGTTATCGTTATTAGATGGCCTTAAGCCATTTTTATTGTAATAAGTTATCTTTGGAGACACTCGGTGTAATAAGTGTGTGATTGCTACTCTGCTATAAATCCTTCAAGTACTGTGTGGTGTCAGCATTACTGATCCAGGGATGATACCGGAGCACAGAGATTGGACCGGTTGAGGTCTGGTCGCTACAATTGACAAAACCTTCTAGTTGCATCATATACAACTCTTCTTTAATAAATCCATTAAAGAATGCAGTTTTTGTTTATCCATTTGCCAGATTTCATAAAATGAGGCAATTGCTAACATGATTCGGACAGACTTAAGCATAGATACGAGTGAGAAACTCTCATCCTAGTCAACACCTTGAACTTGTCAAAAACCTTTTGCGACAATTCTAGCTTTGTAGATAATAACACTACTATCAGCGTCCGTCTTCCTCTTGAAGATCCATTTAATCTCAATGGCTCGCCGATCATTGGGCAAGTCAATCAAACTCCATACTTTGTTCTCATACATGGATCTCATCTCAGATTTCATGGCCTCAAGCCATTTGGCGGAATCTGGGCTCATCATCGCTTCCTCATAGTTCGTAGGCTCGTCATGGTCAAGTAACATGACCTCCAGAACAGGATTACTGTACCACTCTGGTGCGGATCTCACTCTGGTTTACCTACGAGGTTCGGTAGTAACTTGATCTGAAGTTACATGATCATCATCATTAGCTTCCTCACTAATTGGTGTAGTAGTCACAGGAACAGATTTCTGTGATGAACTACTTTCCAATAAGGGAGCAGGTACAGTTACCTCATCAAGTTCTACTTTCCTCCCACTCACTTCTTTCGAGAGAAACTCCTTCTCTAGAAAGGATCCATTCTCAGCAACGAATATCTTGCCTTCGGATCTGTGTTAGAAGGTGTACCCAACAATTTCTTTTGGGTATCCTATGAAGACGCACTTCTCCGGTTTGGGTTTGAGCTTATCAGGTTGAAACTTTTTCAAATAAGCATTGCAACCTCAAACTTTTAAGAAACGACAGCTTAGGTTTCTTGCCAAACCATAGTTCATACGGTGTCGTCTCAACGGATTTATATGGTGCCCTATTTAACATGAATGTAGTTGTCTCTAATGCATAACCCCAAAACGATAGCGGTAAATCAGTAAGAGACATCATAGATCGCACCATATCTAATAAAGCACAGTTACGACGTTCGGACACACCATTACACTATGGTGTTCCAGGTGGTGTGAGTAGTGAAACTATTTCACATTGTTTTAACTGAAGGCCAAACTCGTAACTCAAATATTTTACTTCTGCGATCATATCGTAGAAACTTTTATTTTGTTACGATGATTCTGCACTTCACTCTGAAATTCTTTGAACTTTTCAAATGTTTCAGACTTGTGTTTCATCAAGTAGATATACTCATATCTGCTCAAATCATCTGTGAAGATCAGAAAATAATGATCCCTGCCGTGAGCTTCAATATTCATCGGACCACATACATCAGTATGCATGGTTTCCAACAAATCTGTTGCTTGCTGCATTGTTCCGGAGAACGGAGTCTTAGTCATCTTGCCCATGAGGCATGGTTCGCAAGCATCAACTGATTCATAATCAAGTGATTCCAAAAGTCCATTAGCATGGAGTTTCTTCATGCGCTTTACACCAATATGACCTAAACGGCAGTGCCACAAATAAGTTGCACTATCATTATTAACTTTGCATCTTTTGGTTTCAATATTATGAATATGTGTATCACTACGATCGAGATCCAATGAACCATTTTCATTGGGTGTGTAACCATATATGTAAACAGAACAACAATTTATTCTCTTACTTAAATGAGTAACTGTATTGCAATAAACATGATCAAATCATATTCATGCTCAATGCAAACACCAAATAACACTTATTTAGGTTCAACACTAATCCCGAAAGTATAGGGAGTGTGCGATGATGATCATATCAATCTTGGAACCACTTCCAACACACATCGTCACTTCACCCTTAACTAGTCTATGTTCATTTTGCAACTCCCGTTTCGAGTTACTACTCTTAGCAACTGAACCAGTATCAAATACTAAGGGGTTTCTATAAACATTCGTAAAGTACACATCAATAACATGTATATCAAATATACCTATGTTCAATTTGCCATCCTTCTTATACGCCAATTACTTGGGGTAGTTCCGCTTCCAATGACCAGTCCCTTTGCAGTAGAAGCAATCAGTTTCAGGCTTAGGTCCAGACTTGGGTTTTTTCACTTGAGCAGCAACTTGTTTGCCATTCTTCTTGAAGTTCCCCTTTCTTCCCTTTGTCTCTTTACTTGAAACTAGTGGTTTTGTTTACCATCAACACTTGAAGCTTTTCTTGATTTCTACCTTCGTCGATTTCACCATCATGAAGAGCTTGGGAATCGTTTCCGTTATCCCTTGCATATTATAGTTCATCACGAAGTTCTACTAACTTGGTGATGGTGACCAGAGAATTCTGTCAATCACTATTTTATTTGGAAGATTAACTCCCACTTGATTCAAGCGATTGTAGTACCCAGACAATCTGAGCACATGCTCACTGCTTGAGCTATTCTCCTCCATCTTTTAGCCATAGAACTTGTTGGAGACTTGAAATATTAACTTCAACTCCTGGAACATCTCATATGGTCCATGACGTTCAAAACGTCTTTGAAGTCCTGATTCTAAGCCGTTTAAGCATGGTGCACTAAACTATCAAGTAGTCATCATATTGAGCTAGCCAAACGTTCATAACGTCTGCATCTGCTCTTGCAATAGGTCTGTCACCTAGCGGTGCATTAAGGACATAATTCTTCTGTGCAGTAATGAGGATAATCCTAAGATCACGGATCCAATCCGCATCAATGCTACTAACATTTTTCAACTTAGTTTTCTCTAGGAACATATAAAAATTAAACAGGGAGCAACATCGCGAGCTATTGATCTACAACATAGATATGCTAATACTACCAGGACTAAGTTCATGATAAATTAAAGTTCAATTAATCATATTACTTAAGAACTCCCACTTAGATAGACATCCCTCTAATCATCTAAGTGATCACGTGATCCAAATCAACTAAACCATAACCGATCATCACGTGAAATGGAGTAGCTTTCAATGATGAACATCATTATGTTGATCATATCTACTATATGATTCATGCTCGACCTTTCAGTCTCAGTGTTCCGAGGCCATATCTGCATATGCTAGGCTCGTCAAGTTTAACCTGAGTATTCAGCGTGTGCAAAAACTAGCTTGCACCCGTTGTAGATGGACGTAGAGCTTATCACACCCGATCATCACGTGGTGTCTGGGCACGACGAACTTTGGCAACGGTGCATACTCAGGGAGAACACTTTTATCTTGAAATTTAGTGAGAGATCATCTTATAATGCTATCGTCAATCAAAGCAAGATAAGATGCATAAAAGATAAACATCACATGCAATCAATATAAGTGATATGATATGGCCATCATCATCTTGTGCTTGTAATCTCCATCTCCGAAGCACCGTCATGATCACCATCGTCACCGGCGCGACACATTGATCTCCATCATAGCATCATTGTTGTCTCGCCAATCTTATGCTTCCACGACTATCGCTACCGCTTAGTGATAAAGTAAAGCATTACAGCGCAATTGCATTGCATACAATAAAGCGACAACCATATGGCTCCTGCCAGTTGCCGATAACTCGGTTAAAAAACATGATCATCTCATACAATAAAATTTAGCATCATGTCTTGACCATATCACATCACAACATGCCCTGCAAAAACAAGTTAGACGTCCTCTACTTTGTTGTTGCAAGTTTTACGTGGTTCCTACGGGCTTAAGAAAGAACTGTTCTTACCTACGCATCAAAACCACAACGATAGTTTGTCAAGTTGGTGTTGTTTTAACCTTCGCAAGGATCGGGCGTAGTCACACTTGGTTCAACTAAAGTTGGAGAAACTAACACCCGCTAGCCACCTGTGTGCAAAGCACGTCGGTAGAACCAGTCTCGCGTAAGCGTACGCGTAATGTCGGTCCGGGCCGCTTCATCCAACAATACCGCCGAACCAAAGTATGACATGCTGGAAAGTAGTATGACTTATATCGCCCACAACTCACTTGTGTTCTACTCATGCACAACATCAACACATAAAACCTAGGCTCGGATGCCACTGTTGGGGAACGTAATAATTTCAAAAAAAAAAGCGTACGCACACGCAAGATCATGGTGATGCATAGCAACGAGATGGGAGAGTGTTGTCTATGTACCCTCGTAGACCGTTTGCGGAAGCGTTATATCAACGCGGTTGATGTAGTCGTACGTCTTCACGTCCGACCGATCCAAGTACCGAAAGCACGGCACCTCCGAGTTCTGCACACGTTCGGCTCGGTGACGTCCTCGCCTTCTAGATCCAGCAAGAGGGGTGAAGTAGTAGATGAGTTCCGGTAGCACGACGGCGTGGTGACGGTGTTGGTGAAGAACAATCTCCGCAGGGCTTCGCCTAAGCACTACGAAAACTATGACGGAGGATAAACTAGAGGGGACGGGGTTGCCGGCACACGGCTTGGTGTTTCTTGATGTGTCTTTGGTGCTAGCCCTTCCCCTCTATTTATATGTTGAGCCCTGGGGTCGAAACTTGGAGTAAAAACCTCCTCAAAGTCGGTTTCACCCGAAAGGCAAGAGTCCTTCTCGGACTCTAGGGCTAGACGCCAGGGTTCCCGGCGTCTACCCCCTAGACGCCAGGGTTCCTGGCGTCTAGCCTCTGGTCTCCGCAAAACTTCCTTTTGAACTTTCCAAAAGCCTCGTGGGCTTTCCCTTTTGGCCCAGATAAAGTGTTCTCGTGCCCAAACATTTATGGAAACATCCGGAACCCCTTCCGGTGAATTCCGGAACCCTTCCGGAGATCAAACACTACTATCCCATATATCAAACTTTATCTCCAGACCATTTCGGAGTTCCTCGTCATGTCCGTGATCTCATCTCGGACTCCGAACAACATTCGGTCATCAACATACATAACTCATATAGTACTATATCGTCAACGAACGTTAAGCGTGCGGACCCTACGGGTTCGAGAACTATGTAGACATGACCGAGACTCCTATCTGGTCAATAACCAATAACAGGACCTGGATGCCCATATTGGCTCCTACATATTCTACGAAGATCTTTATCGGTCAAACCGCATAACAACATACGTTGTTCCCTTTGTCATCGGTATGTTACTTGCCCGAGATTCGATCATCGGTATCTCAATACCTAGTTCGATCTCGTTACTGGCAAGTCTCTTTACTCGTTTCGTAATACATCATCTCACAACTAACTCATTGGTTGCAATGCTTGCAAGGCTTAGGTGATGTGCATTACCAAGAGGGCCCAGAGATACCTCTCCGACAATCAGAGTGACAAATCCTAATCTCGAAATACGCCAACCCAACAAGTACCTTTGGAGACACCTATAGAGCACCTTTATAATCACCCAGTTACGTTGTGACGTTTGGTGGCACACAAAGTGTTCCTCCGGTAAACGGGAGTTGCATAATCTCATAGTCATAGGAACATGTATAAGTCATGAAGAAAGCAATAGCAACAAACTAAGCAATCAAGTGCTATGCTAACGGAATGGGTCAAGTTAATCACATCATTCTCCTAATGATATGATCCCGTTAATCAAATGACAACTCATGTCTATGGTTAGGAAACTTAACCATCTTTGATCAACGAGCTAGTCAAGTAGAGGCATGCTAGTGACACTCTGTTTGTCTATCTATTCACACATGTATTATGTTTCCGGTTAATACAATTCTAGCATGAATAATAAACATTTATCATGAAATAAGGAAATAAATAATAACTTTATTATTGCCTCTAGGGCATATTTCCTTCGGGATCGGGATGGGAAGGGGCTCACTGGGGCTCGAGGCAGGACAGCGACGAGGCCGGTGATGAGGACAACGACGAGGCCGGCGACGAGGACGGCAGGCTCCTGGGGGAGGGGTTACGCATGCGGCGAGGGCTCGGGGAGGAGCGGCTCGGGGGCGGCGACGGCGAGGACGACGTCGATGGCGGGTCAGGGGCGGGGCGGCGGCGTCGGGGCAGGGGCTCGGGGCAGCGACGGCGACGACGGCGAGGAACGGCCTGGCAGTGTTGGGGGGAATGGGAGCAGTTGGCGAAATTTTCACAAGTGCTACCTTATATAGCAAAACCAATGGTACCACTTCGTGGCACCAACCGGTACCAATGCCCACCTATGGTCCCGGTTGGTGCCATGAACCGGGACCAAAGGTCTCTTTTCGGCAGCCCAAAGGGCGGGGACCTGAGGCCTATGGTCCCGGTTGGTGTCACGAATCGGGACCATAGGTGGGCATTGGTACCGGTTGGAGCCATGAACTGGTACGAATGTTCGCCTTTAGTACCGGTTGGTGGCACCAACCGGGACTAAAGGCCTTGTGTTGCCCGCATCGCGGCACGAAAGTTTAGTCCCACCTCCCTAGCTGAGGGAGCTTGAGAGTGGTTTATAAGCCCCACTCCCGCTGCCCTCTCGAGCTCCTCTCAAATGCAGGCTTTCGGGCCTAAACACAGTGTATCTATATTGGGCCTTCTACGGGCCTGAATCCTGGCCCATGGGTGGGTTTCTAGTCGTATTCAGGCCATGGTGGCCCAGTAGGTTGCCTTTTTTCAGTTTATTTCTTTTCTTTTTTCCTTTATTTATTTTATTTTGTTTCTAATTACTTACTTATTACGTAATTTTTGTATTAAAGTTTCTAACAAAAAAAGTTCTTTATGAAAATTCTTTTTGCTTTTAATGATTCTGAACAGAAAATACTTTGTTTTATTTTGTTTTATTTTGTTTATTTTCCCTTTTTCGTGATTCTTTTTGTTTCTATTTTTATTTATTTTATTAAAGTTTATTTTGTTTCTACTTATTTGTTAAAGTTTATTTTGTTTCTACTTATTTATTTTATTTTGTTTCTACTTATTTATTTTATTTTGTTTCTACTTATTTATTTTATTTTATTTTTTGTTTTTTTTTATTTAATGAAAATTCTTTTTGCTTATAATGTTTTGAACAGAAAATACTTTGATAATTTTAGTTGCATAAATTTTATATAATTTTAGTTTCAATAATACTGGAGGTTTATAAAAGTTTTATGAAAATTCTTTTTGCTTATTATTTTTCTATTAGAGTTTCATAACAGTTTTCCAGATCATTCTTTTTTAAATTAGTTCATTATTTGAGCTAAATGACCCAAAAATTGAAAATGCACCATTCAAAGCCACATCATCAATTTTCAACCCTTTGTGACTTTATTTGTTATTTTTCATGCATTTATTGATTTTTTTAGCTATATGACCCTGAAAATGAAAAGTACTACAAATGAACTCTGAAAAGGTTGAAAGTTGGCATGGTATCATCATTTCACCCACATAGCATGTGCTAAAAAGTTGAGAGGGTTACGGCAAAAACTGGATGCACTTCGTGTACAAAACGGACAATCTCTTTCGAAGTATCAGGGTTTCATACGGAAACTCATCTGTTACAAAGGGATTTCATTTTTTTAACTTATTTGAACTCCAGACTTTTTGTGTGTTCAAGATGCGCCATTCAAAGCCACATCATCAATTTTCAACCCTTTCTGACTTCATTTGTTATTTTTCTTGCATTTACTGATTTTTTTGAGCTATATGACCCTGAAAATGAAAAGCACTACAAATGAACTCTGAAAAGGTTCAAAGTTAGCATGGTATCATCATTCACCCACATAGCATATGCTAAAAATTTGAGAGGGTTACGGCAAAAACTGGATGCACTTCATGTACAAAACGGACAATCTCTTTCTAAGTATCAGGGTTTCATACGGAAACTCGTCTGTTACAAAGGGATTTCATTTTTTTGAACTTATTTGAACTCCAGACTTTTTGTGTGTTCAAAATGCACCATTAAAAGCCACATCATCAATTTTCAACCCTTTCCGACTTCATTTGTTATTTTTCATGCATTTACTGATTTTTTTAGCTATATGACCCTGAAAATGAAAAGCACTACAAATGAACTCTGAAAAGGTTGAAAGTTGGCATGGTATCATCATTTCACCCAAATAGCATGTGCTAAAAAGTTGAGAGGGTTACGGCAAGAACTGGATGCACTTCGTGTACAAAACGGCAGAAACTCGTCTGTTACAACATGCATTTCAAATGAACTAGGAAAAGGTTGAAAGTTGGCATGGTATCATCATAATAATTGTGGACAGAAAGTCTTCACTTTTTCTTCGGTTGTGTGCTTTTCTTATTTCTCCATAACCATGGATAATCTTCATCGTTTATCAGGATGCTTGGGTCAGCCTTGACTTTGAAGGGAGGAATTTCATGAAACTCTTCATAATCTTCGGACATGTCTATCTTGCCCTCTACTCCCACGATGTCCCTTTTTCCTGAAAGAACTATGTGGCACTTTGGCTCATCGTATGATGTATTCGTTTCCTTATCTTTTCTTTTTCTCGGTTTGGTAGACATGTCCTTCACATAGATAACATGTGCCACATCATTGGCTAGGACGAACGGTTCGTCAATGTACCCAAGATTGTTCAGATCCACTGTTGTCATTCCGTACTGTGGGTCTACCTGTACCCTGCCTCCTGACAGATTGACCCATTTGCACTTAAACAAAGGGACCTTAAAATCATGTTCGTAGTCAAGTTCCCATATGTCCACTATGTAACCATAATATGTGTCCTTTCCCCTCTCGGTTGCTGCATCAAAGCGGACACCACTGTTTTGGTTGGTGCTCTTTTGATCTTGGGCGATCGTGTAAAATGTACTCCCATTTATCTTGCATCCTTTGTAAGTCAATACAGTCGAAGATGGTCCCCTGGACAACGAGTACAGCTCATCACAAACAGTGTTGTCACCTCTGAGACGTGTTTCCAACCAACTGCTGAAAGTCATGATGTGTTCACATGTAATCCAGTCGTCACACTGCCCCGGGTGTTTGGAGCACAGACTGTTCTTGTGTTCATCGACATACGAGGTCACCAAGGTAGAGTTCTGTAGAACTGTGTAGTGTGCTTGAGACCAAGAATGCCCGTTCCTGCATATTATTGAGTCCGCTCCTAGCGTGCCTTTTCCAGTCAGTCTCCCATCATACCGCGATTTAGGGAGACCTATCTTCTTAAGGCCAGGAATGAAGTCAACACAAAACCCAATGACATCCTCTGTTTGATGGCCCATGGAGATGCTTCCTTCTAGCCTAGCACGGTTATGGACATATTTCTTTAGGACTCCCATGAACCTCTCAAAGGGGAACATATTGTGTAGAAATACGGGGCCCAGAATTACAATCTCGTCGACTAGATGAACTAGGATGTGCGTCATGATATTGAAGAAGGATGGTGGGAACACCAGCTCGAAACTGACAAGACATTGCTCCACATCACTCCTTAGCCTTGGTATGATTTCTGGATCGATCACCTTCTGAGAGATTGCATTGAGGAATGCACATAGCTTCACAATAGCTAATCGGATGTTTTCCGGTAGAAACCCCCTTAATGCAACCGGAAGCAGTTGCGTCATAATCACATGGCAGTCATGAGACTTTAGGTTCTGGAACTTTTTCTCTAGAATATTTATTGTTCCCTTTATATTCGACGAGAAGCCAGTCGGGACCTTCATACTGAGCAGGCATTCAAAAAAGATTTCCTTCTCTTCTTTGGTAAGAGCGTAGCTAGCAGGACCTTCATACTGCTTTGGAGGCATGCCGTATTTTTCATGCAAATGTTGCATGTCCTCCCGTGCCTCAGGTGTATCTTTTGTCTTCCCATACACGCCCAAGAAGCCTAATAGGTTCACGCAAAGGTTCTTCGTCACGTGCATCACGTCGATTGAAGAGCGTACCTCTAGCTCTTTCCAGTAGGGTAGGTCCAAAAATATAGATTTCTTCTTCCACATGGGTGCGCGTCCCTTAGTGTCATTCGGAACAGCTAGTCCGCCAGGACCCTTTCCAAATATTACGTGTAAATGAGAGACCATAGCAAGTACATGATCACTGGTACACATGGCGGGCTTCTTCTGGTGATCTGCCTCGCCTTTGAAATGCTTGCCTTTCTTTCGACATTGATGGTTGGTCAGGAGAAATCGACGATGGCCCAGGTACACATTCTTCCTGCATCTGTACAGGTATATACTTTCATTGTCAGCTAAACAGTGCGTGCATGCGTGGTATCCTTTGTTTGTCTATCCTGAAAGGTTACTGGAGTAGGCCAATCATTGATGGTCATGAACAGCAACGCCTTTAGGTCAAATTCTTCCCCCATGTGCTCATCCCACGCACGTACACCTGTTCCATTCCACAGCTGTAAGAGTTCTTCAACTAATGGCCTTAGGTACACATCAATGTCGTTGCCGGGTTGCTTAGGGCCTTGGATGAGAATTGGCATCATAATGAACTTCCGCTTCATGCACATCCAAGGAGGAAGGTTATACATACATAGAATCATGGGCCAAGTGTTGTGATTGCTGCTCTGCTCCCCGAAAGGATTAATGCCATCCGCGCTTAAAGCAAACCATACGTTCCTTGGGTCACTTGCAAACTCAGCCCAGAACTTTCTCTCGATTTTTCTCCACTACGACCTGTCAGCGGGTGCTCTCAACTTCCCATCTTTCTTACGGTCCTCACTGTGCCATCGCATCAACTTGGCATGCTCTTTGTTTCTGAACAGTCGTTTCAACCGTGGTATTATAGGAGCATACCACATCACCTTCGCAGGAACCCTCTTCCTGCGGGGCTCGCCCTCAACATCACCAGGGTCATCTCGTCTGATCTTATATCGCAATGCACCGCATTCCGGGCATTCGTTCATATCCTTGTACGCACCACGGTAGAGGATGCAGTCATTAGGGCATGCATGTATCTTCTCCACCTCCAATCCTAGAGGGCATACGACCTTCTTTGCTGCGTACGTACTGTTGGGCAATTCGTTATCCTTTGGAAGCTTCTTCTTCTATATTTTTAGTAGCTTCTCAAATCCTTTATCAGGCACAACATTCTCTGCCTTCCACTTCAGCAATTCCAGTACGGTACCGAGCTTTGTGTTGCCATCTTCGCAATTGGGGTACAACCGTTTTTTGTGATCCTCTAACATGCGATCGAACTTCAGCTTCTCATTTTCACTTTCGCACTTTTCCCTTGCATCAACAATGACCCGGCGGAGATCATCATCGGGCACATCGTCTGGTTCCTCTGGATCTTCAGCTTCCTCTTGATCTTCAGCTTCCCCCGTTGTAGCATCACCGTATTCAGGGGGCACATGGTTGTCATCGTCCTCCTCTTCTTCGATGTCTTCCATCATAACCTATTTCTCTGTGCTTCGTCCAAACATTATAGTGTGGCATGAAATCCTTATAAAGCAGGTGGGTGTGAAGGATTTTCTTATCAGAGTAAGACCTCGTATTCCCACAATTATGGCATGGACAACACATAAAACTATTCTGCTTGTTTGCCTCAGCCACTTCGAGAAAATTATGCACGCCCTTAATGTACTCAGAGGTGTGTCTGTCACTGTACATCCATTGCCGGTTCATCTGCGTGCATTGTATATAATTATGTGTGTCAAAAGTAAGAAAATTAGACAAGTATGTATCTAAAGTAAGATTTTTCTTTCAGAAAGAATATAATAACAAGAGGCTCACCACGGCGGTGCCGGCGACGAGATCGGCGCAGGCGATCGACGGCGGTGAAGACGAGGACGGGGCGTGACAGACCGCTAAACCTAGACAAATCTCGGAAAAAATGGAGCTCGGAGGTCGAGCTTCGAGAGGAGAAAGCTTAACTAATGTGGCTCGGGAATTTCATCGAACACCTCATGTGCATAGGAGGTGACCTAGAGCACCCAATGCCCTCCTCCTTGCCGGCCAGCAAAAAACAGAGCACTGTGGAGTGCTCTGCTCGCCAACGATGGGGTATATATAGGCAACTCATTGGTCCCGGTTCGTGGCTGGAACCGGGACTAAAGGCCATCCTTCTTCTCCGGTTCCTGCCACGAACCGGGACCAATGGTTGTGGGCCAGGAGTGAGGCCCATTGGTCGCGGTTCATGCCAAGAACCGGGACAAATGGGCCCAGATGAACCAGGACCAATGCCCACGAGGCCTCGATCGGCCCCCTGGGCTCACGAACCGGGACAAATGCCTCCATTGGTCCCGGTTCGTGGCAGAACCGGGACTAATGGGCTGGCCAGGCCCGAACGAAAGCCCCTTTTTCTACTAGTGGTTTGAACATCAGAATGGTTCCGGATGCGTTCGGGCATTTACCGGAGTACCGGGGGGTTACCAAAAACCCCCGGGGAGTCAATGGGCCTTAGTGCTAGAGAGGAGGAGACGGCCAAGGTGGCCCCCCCCCCAAGCCCAATCCGAATTGGGTGGGGGGCCGGCCCCCCTTTCCTTCTCTCCCTCTCCCTTCCTTCTTCTCCTACTCCAACTAGGGAAGGGGGGAAACCTACTCCTACTAGGAGTAGGACTCCCCCCCTTGGGCGCGCCATGAGAGGGCCAGCCCACCCATCCTTCAGTCCTTTATATACAGGGGAGGGGGCACCCCATAGACACACAAGTTGATTTCTTAGCCGTGTGTGGTGCCCCCCTCCACAGATTTCCACCTCGATCATATCGTTGTAGTGCTTAGGCGAAGCCCTGCGTCGGTAACTTCATCATCACCGTCATCACACCATCGTGCTGACGGAACTCTCCCTCAGCCTCAACTGTATCAAGAGTACGAGGGACATCACCGAGCTGAAAGTGTGCAGATCGCAGAGGTGCCATGTGTTCGGTACTTGATCGGTTGGATCGTGAAGACGTTCGACTACATCAACCGTGTTTCGTAACGCTTCCACTTTTGGTCTACGAGGGTATGTGGACATACTCTTCCCCTCTCGTTGCTATGCATCTCCTAGATAGATCTTGTGTGATCGTAGGAAAAATTTTGAAATACTGCGTTCCCCAACATATTTTTGCTAGCTGGCTTTCGCTAAATGGCTTCTTTTTCATGTGTGTCCAATATATTTTGAGGTGGATGAAGCTGCTTTCGATTACTTTATGACCGCAACTGCAAAGAAATGGAGAGAATTTAAGTCGGACCTAAAGGAGATGTTTGATGCCACATTGACAGATGAAGAACTTATGGAAAGACGTGATAAAAGAATTGAAAAGGAAGATTGGATACAACTTATTGATCATTGGACAAAACCAAAATCTGAGGTAAGGCACAAACTATTTTACTTTGGGTTAGAATTGAACTAATGTCTTCATGTTATATCCTAGCTTAACTCGTTGTTTGCATCTTTTTTTAGGCTAGCAATGCTAGAAACAAACAAAATCGTTCCAACTTGAAATTGCTACATGTAGCTAGCAGCAAGATTTTTGATCATGTTGTTCATGATATGGTAAACTCAACTGCTCTAGCACTTGTTTTTGAAAGTGATGTAGCAGATCAGTTTTGGCTATTTTAGTTACTAGTGAAACAAATTGG
Source organism: Triticum urartu (assembly GCF_003073215.2). Classification (NCBI taxonomy): domain Eukaryota; kingdom Viridiplantae; phylum Streptophyta; class Magnoliopsida; order Poales; family Poaceae; genus Triticum; species Triticum urartu. The sequence continues at coordinate 616,945,404 of NC_053026.1, read as the reverse complement.
TTGCAGGCTCAAAAATGTGGGTACCATCCAGGAAGAGACCAAATATTTGTCGAAGTACATACAAGTAAGAAAGCTGGAGTTCTCACCCCACTAGCAGTGCCACTAATAGTAAGTCACATGTACGATTCATGATCTCTTTTCTCTAATAATATCGTGCATGTGGCTTCATCATGGAAATAACTTGAGGTGCCTCATTCGCTTTGTTCTTGTAGAAGAAACTTCAAACTGAAGCTAAACTCCACCTAGAATTGGAGGGAAATTCTATTAAAGAAGGGGATCTTTATGCACATACTTTTGGAGAGAAGGAACCAAGAGGACGTGTCCGTATGTTGGGTATGGGGTCAACTCCACAGAGTGTGGGCGCGCCTGGAACAAAAGCTAAATTTCAAACAAAGCTTGCAATGCAAATACAACTTCGGCGATGTGCTGAACAAGCAGTTTCAACTCTACAGGAGAAAATGCAAGCAATGGAATGACACGTCGATGAGATGCAGCACACCGTGTTTTCACAAGGAAGTCACAGTGTTGAAACGCCCACGCCTTCGCCTCCTAGTTCTGTCTCTCGACCCGTGGTAGAGTGCTTAGTTATCAACTTTTGTTAAGATACGTGAATCATAGGTACACAAACTCATTTTCTTTTTGTGTCCCTCCATAGTTCTCACATATTTTACCGGATGATGATGATGATGAGGAATCGGAAAATGGAGGTCATCATGATACAATGCAGGAAGACGGAGGCTTACTCATCCAGAAGCGTATACCATCTAGCCATAATGTTGAACCCACACATTTACCAACTTGAAGCCATGTGGCCACTCCAAGCGCTCGCCAGGCCTCTCAACCCTCTCATAATCAAGAAGACCTTGAAATAATCACATCTCTTAACTACATATATCTTGTTGTCTTGTGTTTGCTATTCTTCATGTTTCTAATAGACGATGCATGAATTAGGTTGGTAGGGATGTCATATTATATCATTTGGTGAGATCTGATCCTGTGGCGAAGGCAATGGCTATCTCAACCAACCAAGACACCATAGTGGGAGGTTAAGTTCTTGGGCTGCAATATTATGAAGTTCTTGTGAATGTTTTATTGAAAAGAGAGGTGGAGCTTGCTCGTGGATATGATGGGATGCAAACAATGGGTGATGCTCACCACATGTCCATTGCATGAACATCAAATAGGGTGAAAATTTATTATATACATTTTCCTGCATAGTGTAAACTATCACATGATGCTAAATAAATGTTATTTTTGTAGATCAAAACTTGCAGCAAGTCACTTTTGTCGTCATCGCATAATTCGGGTATTATTCCTGCCAACATCACCATCTCTATCTGACACTTAGAATTGAGCAAATAGTATATATATAGTTATATACCACTACCAGTACCTCCAGTAGTGTGGATCAGCATGTTTTTGCAATTCTATTCTCGGAAGTGTTTGATTTTCATTCATCAAGGAGTGGTGTTGGTTGTGCTTTCTAGTGTGCACATGAATTGACTTGTGTTGTTTTGTCTTCTTTATAGTACATCTATCTGTGACCTGTTTGTGTCCTTGTACAATCTTCTATGCTTATTTTGTTTTTTATTTATTTCTGGTTCCTCATTTTGTCCTAGGGAGAATGTGGAAAACAAGAGAGAGTTAAGATCTTCTATGCAGTTTTTATTGGTTCGAGAGAGGCTTTCCTTATCCTAAGAGAGAGAGAGAGGTTGTCCACGGTCCAGCATGTAGCAGGCTAGCAGCTAGTATAATAGAACCAATTCTCAAACAAAACTACAGCGAACCAATTAGAGAAACTAGATTTTGGACTAAAAATATCATCTCTTTTAGACTGAAAATATAGAACATCTTTGTTGTTGTACATAACTTGTAGCTGCAGTCAGCATACTATTTTTTATCATTTCTTTTGGACTAAAATATATAGCATTTTGTACAGTATTATGGTCCATAAAATCACGTCTCTTCCATCCTGACTTCATTTTGTTGTTCTCAATTTCTAAGATTGCTCAAAGATACAAGTTCTTTTGTATGGCAAATGGGAGAAAGTAGCAACTATTGAAATTGATCTAGGATGTTCCACTGATCGCTTTTATCCATAACATGCAACATGGTCGACGCATTTTGAACATATGGAAGTTCATGTTCGGTTGATCGAAGACTAAGTATCTTCCATAATATTTTGTAGTAGTCAAGTGATCAAATGATTGATCTCTTGAGAACTTGATCATCATATTTTGTAACAGGACATGACCTGAATGTCGACTTGGGTATTTCCTTCATGGCTATAGCTAACTTGAGTGAAGAAAACTAGTGAATCTTCTATATATGTTGGATGAATGCACTAGTTGTTATCTTATGATGAATGGAAGAGTGCATTTGGAATCATTTATATATATTGAATGAATGGATTGGCTGTTATCTTCTGATGAATAGAAGAGTGCAATTGTATTGCATATTGAACATGAATTGAATATTATGGTTTTAATTTCATGTTAATATATGGTGCATTTGCATTTATGCTTAAATGTATAACCCTCGCACCAAGTGTGTCGGTAGAAGTGTTGCATGTCAGATTATCTATTGGTATAACACTTTGGCAGATAAATTGTCGGAATACAAATGGGTGACACACTATCTATCGGCACACGTAGTATCAGGTAGACTATTGGCGTATCTATGGCATCGCACAATTCATCGGCATAGCACGGTGATAGATCAACTATCGGCATAAAGTTGTCTGTCGCTGTAGAAATATTTGTTGGCGTAAATATCACCAATGCGGGTATACTTTCTGTCGGCATAGATTTATCTGTCGGCAATGACCTTTCCCGGCAGAACTATAGGAGACAACACCCTTCCGTTGCTAAAGGTCTTTGCAACACTAAATGTGTTGACTTAGGTGACCTATGACGACAGACTGTCTAACACTAATTTGAGTGCCGTGGTGTAGTGGATGTTCTTGGAGATCTATTTGCTGTAATGACCTTTTGCGGTGTGTTTGTTGGGATCCGATGAATTGTGATTTTATAATCAGTTTTATCCATGAATATTATTTTGAGTCTTTATTGAACTCTCTTATGCATGATTGTTATAGCCTCGTATTTCTTCTCCGAAACTTTGGTTTTGTTTGGCCAACTAGATTGGTTTTCTTGCATCGGGAAGAGGTGCTTTGTGATGGGTTAGATCTTGTGGTGCTCAATCTCAGTGAAAGAAGGAGACATGACACGCATGTATAATTGTCATTAAGGATAAAAAGATTTTTCTACATCATGTCATCGTTCGTATTGCATTACTCTGTTTTTCCATGAACTTAATACACTAGATGCATGCTGGATAGCGGTTGATGTGTGGAGTAATAGTACTAGATGAGGGCAGGAGTTGGTGTACTAATATTGGACGTGATGCCTATATACATGATCATTGCCTTGGATATCGCCATAATTATTTGCTCTTCTATCAATTGCCCAACATTAATTTGTTTACCCATCGTATGCTATTTTCTCGAGACAAGCCCCTAGTGAAATCTACGGCCTCGGGTCTATTTCCTATCATATTATTTTCAGATATATAAATCCAAAAATACCTTTCTGCACTTTTTATTTACTTATTTTATTTTATATTTTTGCTAGATCTATTTATCCAATCTCATACAATTTAATCTATCTCAATACTGAGGAGAGATTGACAACCCTCCTATGTGTTGGGTTGCAAGTTTTTGTGGTTTGTGTGATTGCATTGTTTACATGGTGTTTCTTGGTTCTCCTACAGGATTGATAACCTTGGTTTCATAACTGAGGGAAATACTTAATGTTTCTATGTTGCATCATCCTCTCCTCTTCGGGGAATTACGAATGCAGATACAAGCAATCAATTTGTAGCTGGTACACAGAATTGGAGGTGATATGCATTTATGTAATTCTTCAACTTTTTTTTGCTTTGTTGCAACATTTATGAACACGATTATCTTTGTTGATGCCTGACTTTATTTTCAAATTTTTTCATAGTGATATATTTTCAGATTCTTGGGAATGATAGATGATGTCTACTACGCAACTTTATTCTTGTAGACACGTGTTGGCCCTCCAAGCGCAGAGTTTTGTAGGATAGTATCAATTTTCCCTCAAGTGGATGACCTAAGGTTTATCAATCCATGAGAGGTGTAGGATGAATATGGTCTCTCTCAAATGACCCTGCAACCAAATAACAAAGAGTCTCTTGTGTCCCCAACACACCCACTACAATGCCAAATTGTATAGGTGTACTAGTTCGGCGAAGAGATGGTGATAAAGGTGTAATACGGATGGTAGAAATATATTTTTATAATCTGAATTAATAAAAACAGCAAGGTAGCAAATAGTAAACGAGCACAAAGCGGTATTGCAATGCTTAAAAACAACGCCTAGGGTCCGTACTTTCACTACTGCAATCTCCCAACAGTGCTAACATAGTTGGATCATATGATTATCCCTCAAAGTACAATAAACAATCACTCCCGAGTTCCTATTAGCGGAGAACAAAAGATAGAAATTGTTTGTAGGGTAAGAAACCACCTCAAAGCTATTCTTTTCGTTCGATCTATTCAAGAGTTTGTACTAAAATAACAAAAAGCTATTGTTTCTGTTTGATCTATCCTAGTGTTCGTACTAGAATAACAGCAAAGCAAATTCATATTCATAATACTCAATCCACACAAAGAACTACAAGGAGACCCCAAAGTTTCTATCGGAGAAAGGATAATAAAAACATGCATCAACCCCTATGCAAATATTACCCCAATATCACCGCGGGAATCCGCAAGTTGATTGCCATAATGTATATCAAGTGAATCAATAAGATACCCCAATGTCACCTCAAGTATTCATACCGCAAGACATACATCATGTGTTCTCAAACCTGAACATTCAATCCGACATGACAAAACTTCAAAGGGTAAAGATTCAATTCATCACAACAAGAGTATAGAGGGGAGAAACAACATATGATCCATCTATGCTAACAAAGCCCATGATATAGATGACGAGAGAGAGAGGGAGAGATTGAACACATAGCTACTGGTACAAACCCTTAGCCCTGAGGGTGGACTACTCCCTCCTCATCGTGGTGGCCGCCGGGATGATGAAGATGGCCACCGGAGATGATTCCCCCCTCCGACAGGGTGCCGGAACGGGTATAGATTAGTTTTCGGTGGCTACGGAGCCCTGCGGCGGCAGAACTTCTGATCTAGGTTAACCCCAAGGGGTTTCAGAATATTTGGGAATTTATAGTGCAAAGAGGTGGTGCGGGAGGCCACCGAGGTGGGAACAACCCACGTGGGCATGCTAGGGGGCCCTGGCGCGCCCTGGTGGGTTGTGCCCCCCTCGGGGCACCCCCAGGTGCAACTCTGGCCCATTGGGTTTCTTCTGGTACAAAAAATCTCCAAAACGTTTCGTGGTGTTTGGACTCCGTTTGATATTGATTTCCTGTGATGTAAAAAACAAGCAAAAAATAGCAACTGGCACTAGGCACTGGGTCAATAGGTAAGTCCAAAAAATGATATAAATTTCCTATAAAATGATTGTAAAACATCCAAGAATGATAAAATAACAGCATGCACTACTGCAGGATGCTGCTAACACGACACTACGATCAGAGACCCTTAGAGAAACTGTGTGCGGTGCCATAATCGCAAATGATGCTGTATGAAAACCGTCAGAAATGTGTAAAACGTTTGCGATGACAGATGCATCAAACACGGTTCAGGTTTTAGTTGCGTGTGCAATGAAGGGCTTATGGTTCAGTTCAATGAACTTTTTGCAATGAGGAGGAACAAAAGAAACGGGCAGCCAGATGGAGGCGTGTGCGATACACAGCATACGGTTCACTCGGATGAACTGTTTGTGATTAGGCAACACAAAAGAAACGGTCAGCCAGATCAAAGGTGTGTGCGATATACGGCATGTGGTTCACTCGGATGAACTGTTTGCGTTTAGACATGAGAACAAAATGGTTCAACTTAACAAGATGTGTGTGATACGCGGCAAACAGGTCTGTAATCAGAAATGTGTCTGAAGACCTATAAGAACACAGACGGTTGCTGCTAATAAGACGTGTGTGTTGTGCGACGGGATTGCATACAGAACAACAACATATATATACACACACACTTATAAGGACATGCTTGCATGACCAAATTAAACATCGACTTACATAGGTGGCTACTACAACCATGGCATTTGCACACACCAAAGTAAACTGTTACATGCATAATTACATAGGTGGCTACTACACACATGATATTTCCACACACACCAATAAAGTAAACTATATATTACATGCATGATTAACTAGCATAAACGATCATCTGATCATCATCTACTTCTTGTGACGCTTACTCTTCTTGTGGCTCGATCCGGGCTTGTCGATTTGGGTAACGAGGCACTTCCTCATGTCAACGATCCGCCTGCGCATATCGTAGCATGTGTACACGCTCTTGGCCGCGAACCTGAGGTGAGGTTCATCCAGTTGCCGCATCCAGGCCTTGTGCCAGGATACTGGACTTGTTCTCTGGTCATCCTACTTCATATTATCATAGTAGGGGTCGATGATGGCGGAGGCGAGTTCGATCAGGGAGTCCTGCTTCGTGCTACCCCAGACCCTGTAGTGGTCACAGATTTCGACAAGGTTCTTGTAGGCCAAGCCCGTAACACTATGCGCTTTTACATCGTCTTTGGTATCCACTGTGGTGAACTTGTAGTCGATGCTGTTGACAAACCTATTGAAACGGTCGCAAGGCTCTATGGCCATGCAAGTAGATGAGGACATGATGGCGCGCGCACAACTGGGCGACGGCAACCTTCTGATCTATGCCGGGACGACTTGCGGTGTACTGGAGGTCGATGCCGACCACTTTGTACTTATCTCCAGCAAGCAACTAGTCAACGCTATTGATGTAGTCGTGCACCACGGCCGGGTCGATGGTGTACACCACTGAGAGATCCATCTCCCTCGCGTGGGTCTCCACTCTATGCTCGCCGAACTCCATTGGATCGCCGCCGGACATCCCCTCTCTATGTGTCATCGTGGGTGTGCTTGTTGTGTTGTGGGCGCGATCGAAAGGTTGAAGAGACTAAGGTTATAATGGCCGCGGGAATTAAAGGGGAAGCCGGATGGCCAGGAATATTGGCAGACCCTGATGGTAGTTCTAATTTGCAGCGCGTAACTCCATCGTGTCGCATGTAACTGCAATGTGTGGCAACACGCGCGGCGCAACCGCATGCATATGGGGCCCCCGACGTGATCGTGTGCACGCCCAACCGCTGGCAGAGCGCGCGCGGAGGGACGTTATGTCTACTACACAACCTTCTTCTTGTAGACGTTGTTGGGCCTCCAAGTGCAGAGGTTTGTAGGACAGTAGCAAATTTCCCTCAAGTGGATGACCTAAGGTTTAATAATCCGTGGGAGGCGTAGGATGAAGATGGTCTGTCTCTAGCAACCCTACAACCAAATAACAAAGAGTCTCTTGTGTCCCCAACACACCCAATACAATGGTAAATTGTATAGGTGCACTAGTTCGGTGAAGAGATGGTGATACAAGTGCAATATGGATAGTAGATAAAGGTTATTGTAATCTGAAAATATAAAAACAGCAAGGTAGCAAGTGGTAAAAGTGAGCGTAAACGGTATTGCAATGCGTGGAAACAAGGCCTAGGGTTCATACTTTCACTAGTGCAAGTTCTCTCAACAATAATAACATAATTGGATCATATAACTATCCCGCAACATGCAACAAAGAGTCACTCCAAAGTCACTAATAGTGGAGAACAAACGCAGAGATTATTGTAGGGTATGAAACCACCTCAAAGTTATTCTTTTAGATCGATCTATTCAAGAGTTCGTACTAAAATAACACCTTAAGACACAAATCAACCAAAACCCTAATGTCACCTAGATACTCCAATGTCACCTCAATTATCCGTGGGTATGATTATACGATATGCATCACACAATCTCATATTCATCTATTCAACAAACACAAAGAACTTCAAAGAATGCCCCAAAGTTTCTACCGGAGAGTCAAGACGAAAACATGTGCCAACCCCTATGCATAAGTTCACGAGGTCACGAAACTCGCAAGTTGATCACCAAAACATACATCAAATGGATCACGTGATATCCCATTGTCACCACGGATAAGCACATGCAAGACATACATCAAGTGTTCTCAAATCCTTAAAGACTCAATCTGATAAGATAACTTCAAAGGGAAAACTCAATCCATTACAAGAGAGTAGAGGGGGAGAAACATCATAAGATCCAACTATAATAGCAAAGCTCGCGGTACATCAAGATCATGCCAACTCAAGAATACGAGAGAGAGAGAGAGAGATCAAACACATAGCTACTGGTACATACCGTCTGCCCCTAGGGAGAACTACTCCCTCCTCGTCATGGAGAGTGCCGGGATGATGAAGATGGACACCGGAGAGGGATTCCCCCCTCCGGCAGGGTGCCAGAACGGGTCTAGATTGGTTTTCGATGGCTACGGAGGCTTCTGGCAGCGGAACTCCCGATCTATTCTGCTCTCTGATGTTTTTAGGGTATATGGACATATATAGGTGAAAGAAGTCGGTCAGGGGAGCCATGAGGGGCCAATGAGGGTGGGGGCACGCCCAGGGGGGCAGGCGCGCCTCCCTGCCATGTGTCCACCTCGAAGCTTCCCTGAAGTCTACTCCAAGTCTCCAGGATTGCTTCCGTTCCAAAAATAACTCTCCCAAAGGCTTCATTCCATTTGGAAAATGTTTGATATTCCTTTTGTTTGAAACACTGAAATTGGCAAGAAAACAGCAATTTGGGCTGGGCCTCCGGTTAATAGGTTAGTCCCAAAAGTAATATAAAAGTGTATAATAAAGCCCATAAACATCCAAAACAGATAATATAATAGCATGGAACAATCAAAAATTATATATACGTTGGAGACGTATCAGCATCCCCAAGCTTAATTCATGCTCGTCCTCGAGTAGGTAAATGATAAAAATAGAATTTTTGATGTGGAATGCTACCTAACATATTTATCCAAGTAATTCTCTTTATTGTGGCATGAATATTCAGATCCATCAGATTCAAGACAAAAGTTTAATATTGACATAAAAATAATAATACTTAAAGCATACTAACAAAGTAATCATGTCTTCTCAAAATAACATGGCCAAAGAAAGCTATCCCTACAAAATCATATAGTCTGGCTATGCTCTATCTTCATCACACAAAATATTTAAATCATGCACAATGGCGATGACAAGCCAAGCAATTGTTTCATACTTTTGATGTTCTCAAACTTTTTCAATCTTCACACAATACATGAGCGTGAGCCATGGACATAGCACTATAGGTGGAATAGAATGGTGGTTGTGGAGAAGACAAAAAGGAGAAAATAGTCTCACATCAACTAGGCGTATCAACGGGCTATGGAGATGCCCATCAATAGATATCAATGTGAGTGAGTAGGGATTGCCATGCAACGGATGCACTAGAGCTATAAGTGTATGAAAGCTCAAAAAGAAACTAAGTGGGTGTGCATCCAACTCGCTTGCTCACGAAGACCTAGGGCATTTTGAGGAAGCCCATCATTGGAATATACAAGCCAAGTTCTATAATGAAAGATTCCCACTAGTATATGAAAGTGACAACATAGGAGACTCTCTATCATGAAGATCATGGTGCTACTTTGAAGCACAAGTGTGGTAAAAAGGATAGTAGCATTGCCCCTTCTCTCTTTTTCTCTCATTTTTTATTTTTTTTATTTGGGCCTTTTATCTTTTTTATGGCCTCTTTTTTTCTTTTTTTTTCTTTTTCATCCGGAGTCTCATCCCGACTTGTGGGGGAATCATAGTCTCCATCATCCTTTCCTCACATGGGACAATGCTCTAATAATGATGACCATCACGCTTTTATTTTCTTACAACTCAAGAATTACAACTCGATACTTAGAACAAAATATGACTCTATATGAATGCCTCCGGCGGTGTACCGGGATGTGCAATGACTAATGAGTGACATGTATGAAAGAATTACGAACGGTGGCTTTGCCACAAATACGATGTCAACTACAGGATCATGCAAAGCAATATGACAATGATGGAGCGTGTCATAATGAACGGAATAGTGGGAAGTTGCATGGCAATATATCTCGGAATGACTATGGAAATGCCATAATAGGTAGGTATGGTGGCTGTTTTGAGGAAGGTATATGGTGGGTTTATGGTACCGGCGAAAGTTGCGCGGCACAAGAGAGGCTAGCAATGGTGAAAGGGTGAGAGTGCGTATAATCCATGGACTCAACATTAGTCATAAAGAACTCACATACTTATTGCAAAAATCTACAGGTCATCAAAAACCAAGCACTACGTGCATGCTTCTAGGGGGATAGATTGGCAGGAAAAGACCATCGCTCGTCCCCGACCGCCACTCATAAGGAAGACAATCAATAAATAAATCATTCTCCGACTTCATCACATAACGGTTCACCATACGTGCATGCTAAGGGAATCACAAACTTTAACACAAGTATCTCTCAAATTCACAACTACTCAACTAGCATGACTCTAATATCATCATCTTCATATGTCAAAACAATCATCAAGTATCAAACTTCTCATAGTATTCAATGCATTTTATATAAAAGTTTTTATTATATCCCTCTCGGATGCCTATCATATTAGGACTAAATTCATAACCAAAGCAAACTACCCTGCTGTTATAAAAGACTCTCAAAATAATTATAAGTGAAGCATGAGAGTTCATCTATTTCTTCAAAATAAAACCACCGCCGTGCTCTAAAAGGATATAAGTGAAGCACTAGAGCAAATGACAAACTACTACGAAAGATATAAGTGAAGATCAATGAGTAGTTGAATAATTATGCAACTATGTGAAGACTATCTAACATTTAATAATTTAAGATCTTGGTATTTTATTCAAACAGCAAGCAAAACAAAATAAAATAAAATGACACTCCGAGCATAACACATATCATGTGGTGAATAAAAATATAGCTCCAAGTAAAGTTGCCGATGAACGAAGACGAAAGAGGGGATGCCTTTCGGGGCATCCCCAAGCTTAGGCTCTTGGTTGTCCTTAAATATTACCTTGGGGTGCCTTGTGCATCCCCAAGCTTAGTCTCTTGCCACGCCTTATTCCATAGTCCATCGGATCTTTACCAAAACTTGAAAACTTCACAACACAAAACTTAACAGAAAACTCGTAAGCTCCGTTAGTATAAGAAAATAAATCACCACTTAGGTACTGTTGTGAACTCATTATAAATTCGTATTGGTGTAATATCTACTGTATTCCAACTCATCTATGGTTCATACCCTCCGATACTACTCATACAATCATCAAAATAAGCAAACAACTCATAGAAAACAGAATCTGACAAAAACAGAACACTCTGTAGTAATCTGTATCAAACGTATACTTATGGAACTCAAAAAAAATCTCAAATAAATTGGTGGACCCTAGGAATTTATCTATTGATCATATTCAAAAAGAATTAACTAAATAGAACTCTCCATTAAAAAATGGCAGCAAATCTCGTGAGCGCTAAAGTTTCTGTTTTTACAGCAAGATCGCAAAGACTTCACCCAAGTCTTCCCAAAGGTTCTACTTGGCACAAACACTAATTAAAACATAAAACCACATCTAAATATAGGCTAGATGAATTATTTATTGCTAAACAGGAACAAAAATCAAGGAACAAGAATAAAATTGGGTTGCCTCCCAATAAACGTTATTGTTTAACGCCCCTAGCTAGGCATGATGATTCCAATGATGCTCACATAAAAGATAAGAATTGGAACATAAAGAGAGCATCATGAAGAATATGACTAGCACATTTCAGTCTAACCCACTTCCTATGAATCGGGATTTTGTGAGCAAACAACTTGTGGGAACAAGAATCAACTTGCATAGGAAGATAAAACAAGCATAACTTCAAAACTTTAAGCGCATAGAGAGGAAACTTGATATTATTGCAATTCCTACAAGCATATGTTACTCCCTCATAGTAATTTTCAGTAGCATCATGAATGAATTCAACAATATAACCATCACATAAAGAATTATTTTCATGATCTACAAGCATAGAAAATTTACTACTCTCCACATAGGCAAAATTCTTCTCATTCATAATAGTGGGAGTATCATAAGAAACTCGAATACTACAAATTGTTTCCACATTAAAGGAGTAATGTTCACAAAAAGGGTAATCATAATAATGAAAAGTTTTATAAATATAATCATCACTACTTTTTATAGCATAAGTTTCATCACAATAATCATCATAGGTAGCAACTTTGTTCTCATCATAATCAATTGAAACCTCTTCCAAGATAGTGGAATCATTACTAAATAAAGTCATGACCTCTCCAAATCCACTTTAATAATTATCACAATAAGATTCAACATCCTCCAAAATAGTGGGAACATTACTTCCTAAAGTTGACACTCTTCCAAACCCACATTCATCAACATAATCATCATAAGTAGGAGGCATGCTATCATCATAATAAATTTGCATATCAAAACTTGGGAGACTACAAATATCATCTTCATTAAACATAGCATCCCCAAGCTTGGGACTAACATTAATTGCAGAAAATACATTCTCAAACATGTCATTCTCATCAGACATAGCATCCCCAAGCTTGGGCCTTTTCATATCATAAGCATAATCACTCGCATCATTAATAGTATGGATAGCACCAATAGTATAACAATTATCATCATCACAATGAGTAATAGGAGCAACATCATTTGGGAGGGATACATTTTTACCTTTGCTTCTCCGTCTTTGCTTTTTCTTCTTCACATCATGTGTGGGTTTAAACCTCTTTTCGGGGCTCCTTATTGATGAGATTGGTTGAATAGAAGGCTCCTCCTCGTTACTTGATTCATCATAAGAAATAATAGGAGTATATTGGGAAGCATCTTACCTTTCATTAGTATTATCTTCATCCTCTATTTGTTTTCTTTTCTTTATGTAATTGGCAATGTAAGGATTTTCAATGCAATTCACCGCACAATACATAAGAATTTCTTCTAGATCAATATCGAGGAATTTCTCAAGGTTATATTCTGGAATATGCTTAGTTATACGTTTCATTTCTTCATAAGCCAAAAGCAAACTAAGTTCATTATGATGTGCAAGGGAAATCAAATCATCACAATTTTTGGACACGATACGATCATGAAACAATTTGCATTTGAGATTTAAATGACCATGTTCATTGCAAAGTTCACAAGTATGGTGAAGAAATTTTAAATTTTAAGCACAAACATCTAGCCTTTCTTGCAACCATTTAGTTTCTAAATACTTATGCCTCTTGCAAAATCTATCTTCCCTATTTGGTGTGTACTTGCAAACTCTATGCACTCCACAAAAGTGACATGCTTATAAGAGACATTTTCATCATGACTGGTGCAATCATCATTAGTACTATGGTTTTTCAAGGAGTTCATACTAACAACGATGCAATCATGCTCATCATTCAAATATTTAGTGCCAAACAATTTATGGACTTCTTCTTCTAGCACTTGAGCACAATTTTCCTTTCCATCATTCTCACGAAAGATATTAAAAAGATGAAGCGTATGAGGCAAACTCAATTCCATTTTTTGTAGTTTTCTTTCATAAACTAAACTAGTGCTAAACAAGAAACAAAAAGATTTGATTGCAAGATCTAAAGATATACCTTCAAGCGCTAACCTCCCCGGCAACGGCGCCAGAAAAGAGCTTGATGTCTACTACACAACCTTCTTCTTGTAGACGTTGTTGGGCCTCCAAGTGCAGAGGTTTGTAGGACAGTAGCAAATTTCCCTCAAGTGGATGACCTAAGGTTTATCAATCCGTGGGAGGCATAGGATGAAGATGGTCTCTCCCAAGCAACCCTGCAACCAAATAATAAAGAGTCCCTTGTGTCCCCAACACACCCAATACAATGGTAAATTGTATAGGTGCACTAGTTCGGTGAAGAGATGGTGATACAAGTGCAATATGGATAGTAGATAAAGGTTTTTGTAATCTGAAAATATAAAAACAGCAAGGTAGCAAGTGGTAAAAGTGAGCGTAAACAGTATTGCAATGCGTGGAAACAAGGCCTAGGGCTCATACTTTCACTAGTGCAAGTTCTCTCAACAATAATAACATAATTGGATCATATAACTATCCCTCAACATGCAACAAAGAGTCACTCCAAAGTCACTAATAGTGGATAACAAACGAAGAGATTATTGTAGGGTACGAAACCACCTCAAAGTTATTCTTTCGGATCGATCTATTCAAGAGTTCGTACTAGAATAACACCTTAAGACACAAATCAACCATAACCCTAATGTCACCTAGATACTCCAATGTCACCTCAATTATCCGTGGGTATGATTATACGATATGCATCACACAATCTCAGATTCATCTATTCAACCAACACAAAGAACTTCAAAGCATGCCCCAAAGTTTCTACCGGAGAGTCAAGACGAAAACGTGTGCCAACCCCTATGCATAAGTTCACGAGGTCACAGAACTCGCAAGTTGATCACCAAAACATACATCAAGTGGATCACGTGATATCCCATTGTCACCACAGATAAGCACATGCAAGACATACATCAAGTGTTCTCAAATCCTTAAAGACTCAATCCGATAAGATAACTTCAAAGGGAAAACTCAATCCATTACAAGAGAATAGAGAGGGAGAAACATCATAAGATCCAACTATAATAGCAAAGCTCACGATACATCAAGATCGTGCCAACTCAAGAACACGAGAGAGAGAGAGAGATCAAACACATAGCTACTGGTACATACCCTCAGCCCCGAGGGAGAACTACTCCCTCCTCGTCATGGAGAGTGTCGGTATGATGAAGATGGCCACCGGAGAGGGATTCCCCCTCCGGAGGGTGCCACAACGGGTCTAGATTGGTTTTCGGTGGCTACAGAGGCTTTTGGCGGTGGAACTCCCGATCTATTCTGCTCTGCGGTGTTTTTAGGGTATATGGACATATATAGGCGAAAGAAGTCGGTCAGGGGAGCCATGAGGGGCCCACGAGGGTGGGGGCGCGCCTAGGGGGCAGGCTCGCCTCCCTGCCTCGTGGCCACCTTGAAGCTTCCCTGATGTCTACTCCGAGTCTCCTGGATTGTTTCCGTTCCAAAAATAACTCTCCCGAAGGTTTCATTCCGTTTGGACTCCGTTTGATATTCCTTTCCTTCAAAACACTGAAATAGGCAAGAAAACAGCAATTTGGGTTGGGCCTCCGGTTAATAGGTTAGTCCCAAAAGTAATATAAAAGTGTATAATAAAGCCCATAAACATCCAAAACAGATAATATAATAGCATGGAACAATCAAAAATTATAGATACGTTGGAGACGTATCAGGACGCGAGCAGAGCGCTCCACGGTCGCCTCAAGGAAAAGTTGTCCACAAGCCGAGTGCGCTAACGGACGCGACCGAGCATGCCGCGGCGCCTAACGGCGGGTAGAGCTTGCCGAGGGACGCGAGCAGAGGATGGCACGGTGATACGTGGCAAATAAGACGAACTATGCGAGCGATGTCGGAGACAGCAAGCGCGAATCAGATTAGAGTTGTGTGTGCGATACGTGGCAGACAATTGGTCCATCAGTGATGTTTGTGATGGAATAAGCCGTGTGTGTTGCGGGCAAACGCTTGCTGGTGTATAACCTTAAATTTAACCAAAAAGTGTTAATGGATGTTACAAAAATTGTTTAGCTGGAAACTATGTTCAAATACGACTCCAACGATATAATCTATGGCGACATGCATTCGTATTTTATTAGTTAATAAATCCTACTTATAAACCAGGACGGGGATATAGTAGGTAATTAAATCGCAAACGTTTTTTTATTAACTGTATGTGTATGTGTCCTCTCGTCTTCCTCACGCACGTGTTGTCACCCCGCTGTCGCAGACGGTTTACAGCGCAAGCTTGCGCAACGCTCGGGGGTGTTCTTTTGGCCAAACGGTGGCGCCAATGAATCGTGGGTGAGCCCGTTCCCACGCAACCTCGCAGGTTCCCGCGCAAGCTTTCCGCCCGGCTCGGTGAAATCCCCCAAAATCCCAATGCTTACCGGCCTGCTATAGAAACCCTCACGGCTGGCGAGTCCTGCATCGCATTTTCCCCTCCCTCCCTATAGCTTATCTTGTTTGGTTCTTCCACAATCGCCAATGCCACCAGTCCATCGTCGTCGCTCAGCCACTCTGTTGTCATCAGAGGACAGCTGCAGCTGGGAGGCTACACCGCGGTGGCGGCGCAGTCCCCAGCGTAGTGTAGTGCGCGTGGCGTCCCTGTTGGGTGTGCGCGGAACACCCACCACACGCTCCGCCGCCACTGCCCGTCGGCAGCTGTTGCCGGCTGCCATTGCCGCCACACCACCGTCGAAAGCCAGGGCCATCTCCCGCTCCACCGTTGCGACCCGAAGGCGGGAGGTGGCCGTCGTGTCCGCCACCCCACTGCCGGCCACCGTGGTCATCACCCGCTCCGCCACCGCGGCCCGAAGGCGGGAGGTGGTGGTCGTGGCTGCCACCTCATCATCGGCCGCCGTGGCCACCAGCCCATCATCGACCACCGGGATAATCACCTGCTCCGCCACCGCCACCCGAAGGAGGGGGCGGAGGTGGAGGTCCGCACGTGCGTCAGTGACCTTGCGCGCTACATCGAGTTCCTGCGGGAGGAGGAGGAGCGACTCGTCGAGCATGCAAAGAGCCTTACTGCAGCCGTGGCCGCAGCACACTCCGACGCAGAGGCGAGGAATCAGGAGATCTACGAGCAGTCCGGCTGCTTCAAGAGGGGTCATCTGGAGCGGCAGTGGGCGTTCGAGCTGGCGAGCGTCGCTGAACGTGCAGCAGCGGCAGGCACCGTATTGCATTTGTCCAGCTCGTCCGTAGGCTCCTCCTCCTCATCTGCCTCTTACTGAGCGTGCTCGGCAGAGGACAGGCTGCCGGAAGTAGCACAAAGCCCCTTCGTGGTAGTAGTAGTATTTAGGGGCTATTTTGTTCAGTTCATCTGACTATAGATGTGTGGTCGAACTGTACAACGTACTTAAAATTAGCTAGTATATATAGTTGAACTAGGTATTTCAGTACGTTGTTGGCAAAAATTGGGGAGAAGTTTGGTCAGTTCAGCTGTCGAGTTGAACTGTTTGTATAAATTAAGAACGACTGCTTAATGTATGAATGAAATCTATGCTTAATTACTGAATTTTAGTTGCAAAAATTACATAGTGCTAATGATTTCTAGCCGCATATTTTGACAAATCACAGTGTCACAAGGATTGACAAATGGCAACGTTACTAGATCAACAAATGTAAATCTTTCCAGTTTTACATATGGCAACATACCCAATATGACAGATGCAAATCTTACCAAATTGTTTGTATGTGGTTGCACACGGGTCATCCAGAACAACCGTTTGCGTTGAAGGGATGCACAAATCCTGCACTGCTCTCACTTTGCATACGGATGTTCTATCTAAATCGTTCGCGATCAAGAGCTGCAGAAATCCTGCTCGGCATATTTTCTCTTGGCTTCCTGGGGAAGTTGTCGGTTTGCATACGGGTGTTCTAACTAAAACGTTTGGGATGAGTGTTCTATATTTAAAAAGTGTATTAATGGAGAGGAGGTGAGCAAGGCGGGCGGCCATGGAAATCAAAGGGCTCGCTTCCTAGAGAGCATGCACAGCGTATAGCTCGCACGCTTCCCGGTGAGCCTGCGCACTCGAGGACAACTTGCACGCCTCTCGGTCAGCCTGCGCACCGGACGGTGCTTGCACGCCTCCCGTTCAGTCAAGGTCAAGCAGTTGTCCGCATGACATCTCCTACGGCCATTAAAACCAAGACACGTGGCGTCACATGAATGGTTAACCGAATTTTGAATTTACTAGAATTTAAAAACCAAGCATCTCAATGTTTTGCCGGCAATCAATGGTGCCCCGGTGTTTGAAATTCATGCCCATTTCTAGCATGGGACCTAAGCATGCACCCAAGGACACAGATTTGATTTTTCAACCAATTTATATGCACTGGAGCATGTCCATGTAGTTCAAATTTGAATTATGCACATAAAATGCATTGAAAAACCTCGGTTAATGCATAAAAATGTCCAAACGAACCCCGAAAAATCACAAAAATTCACACACAACACTCTTGTTGTTCTATTTTAACACGAGAAAAAAATTGAAAGCAATAAGAGGCAATGGATATCGTTTCGTCCCCAAAGGTGGGCCGTTCCCTACCAAAACCATCATGCTTGTTGTGAGAAGCTCCGGTTTGTGAGAAGCATATACCCAAACCTGCCCCAAATGGGACAAAATTTGTACCACGGCATGTTGATGCCGCTCCTTGATAGCATGCCAAGTTTCATGAATTTCAGACGAGTTTTGGATTTAGTAGAATTTAAAAACCAGGCATCTCAATGTTTTGTCGGCAATCAACGGTGCCCCGGTGATTGAAATTCATTCCCATTTCTTGCATGGGACCTAAGCATGCACCCAAGGACACAGATTTGATTTTTCAACCAATTTATATGCGCTGGAGCATGTGCATGTAGTTCAAATTTGAATTATGCACATAAAATGCATTGAAAACTCAGTTAATGCATAAAAATGTCCAAACGAACCCCGAAGAATCACAAAAATTTGCACAACACTCCTATTGTTCTATGTTGACACGAGAAAAAAATTGAAAGCAATAAGAGGCAATGGATATCATTTCGTCCCGAAAGGTGGGACGTTCCCTACCGAAAACCATCATGCTTGTTGTCAGAAGCTCCGGTTTGTGAGAAGCATATACCCAAACCTGCCCCAAATGGGACAAAATTTGTACCACGGCATGTTGATGCCGCTCCATGAGAGTATGCCAAGTTTCATGAATTTCAGACAAGTTTTGGATTTATTAGAATTTAAAAACCAGGCATCTCAATGTTTTGCCGGCAATCAACGGTGCCCTGGTGTTTGAAATTCATTCCCATTTCTTGCATGGGACCTAAGCATGCACCAAAGGACACAGATTTGATTTTTCAACCAATTTATATGCACTGGAGCATGTGCATGTAGTTCAAATTTGAATTATGCTCATAAAATGCATTGAAAACTCAGTTAATGCATAAAATGTCCAAATGAACCCGAAAAATCACAAAAATTCGCACAACACTCGTGTTGTTCTATGTTGACACGAGAAAAAAATTTGAAAGCAATAAGAGGCAATGGATATCGTTTCATCCCCAAAGATGGGGCGTTGCCTACCGAAAACCATCATGCTTGTTGTCAGAAGCTCCGGTTTGTGAGAAGCATATACCCAAACCTGCCCCAAATGGGACAAAATTTGTACCACGGCATGTTGATGCCGCTCCATGAGAGTATGCCAAGTTTCATGAATTTCAGACAAGTTTTGGATTTATTAGAATTTAAAAACCAGGCATCTCAATGTTTTGCCGGCAATCAACGGTGCCCTGGTGTTTGAAATTCATTCCCATTTCTTGCATGGGACCTAAGCATGCACCAAAGGACACAGATTTGATTTTTCAACCAATTTATATGCACTGGAGCATGTGCATGTAGTTCAAATTTGAATTATGCTCATAAAATGCATTGAAAACTCAGTTAATGCATAAAATGTCCAAATGAACCCGAAAAATCACAAAAATTCGCACAACACTCGTGTTGTTCTATGTTGACACGAGAAAAAAATTTGAAAGCAATAAGAGGCAATGGATATCGTTTCATCCCCAAAGATGGGGCGTTGCCTACCGAAAACCATCATGCTTGTTGTCAGAAGCTCCGGTTTGTGAGAAGCATATACCCAAACCTGCCCCAAATGGGACAAAATTTGTACCACGGCATGTTGATGCCGCTCCTTGATAGCATGCCAAGTTTCATGAATTTCAGACGAGTTTTGGATTTAGTAGAATTTAAAAACCAGGCATCTCAATGTTTTGTCGGCAATCAACGGTGCCCCGGTGATTGAAATTCATTCCCATTTCTTGCATGGGACCTAAGCATGCACCCAAGGACACAGATTTGATTTTTCAACCAATTTATATGCGCTGGAGCATGTGCATGTAGTTCAAATTTGAATTATGCACATAAAATGCATTGAAAACTCAGTTAATGCATAAAAATGTCCAAACGAACCCCGAAGAATCACAAAAATTTGCACAACACTCCTATTGTTCTATGTTGACACGAGAAAAAAATTGAAAGCAATAAGAGGCAATGGATATCATTTCGTCCCGAAAGGTGGGACGTTCCCTACCGAAAACCATCATGCTTGTTGTCAGAAGCTCCGGTTTGTGAGAAGCATATACCCAAACCTGCCCCAAATGGGACAAAATTTGTACCACGGCATGTTGATGCCGCTCCATGAGAGTATGCCAAGTTTCATGAATTTCAGACAAGTTTTGGATTTATTAGAATTTAAAAACCAGGCATCTCAATGTTTTGCCGGCAATCAACGGTGCCCTGGTGTTTGAAATTCATTCCCATTTCTTGCATGGGACCTAAGCATGCACCAAAGGACACAGATTTGATTTTTCAACCAATTTATATGCACTGGAGCATGTGCATGTAGTTCAAATTTGAATTATGCTCATAAAATGCATTGAAAACTCAGTTAATGCATAAAATGTCCAAATGAACCCGAAAAATCACAAAAATTCGCACAACACTCGTGTTGTTCTATGTTGACACGAGAAAAAAATTTGAAAGCAATAAGAGGCAATGGATATCGTTTCATCCCCAAAGATGGGGCGTTGCCTACCGAAAACCATCATGCTTGTTGTCAGAAGCTCCGGTTTGTGAGAAGCATATACCCAAACCTGCCCCAAATGGGACAAAATTTGTACCACGGCATGTTGATGCCGCTCCATGAGAGTATGCCAAGTTTCATGAATTTCAGACAAGTTTTGGATTTATTAGAATTTAAAAACCAGGCATCTCAATGTTTTGCCGGCAATCAACGGTGCCCTGGTGTTTGAAATTCATTCCCATTTCTTGCATGGGACCTAAGCATGCACCAAAGGACACAGATTTGATTTTTCAACCAATTTATATGCACTGGAGCATGTGCATGTAGTTCAAATTTGAATTATGCTCATAAAATGCATTGAAAACTCAGTTAATGCATAAAATGTCCAAATGAACCCGAAAAATCACAAAAATTCGCACAACACTCGTGTTGTTCTATGTTGACACGAGAAAAAAATTTGAAAGCAATAAGAGGCAATGGATATCGTTTCATCCCCAAAGATGGGGCGTTGCCTACCGAAAACCATCATGCTTGTTGTCAGAAGCTCCGGTTTGTGAGAAGCATATACCCAAACCTGCCCCAAATGGGACAAAATTTGTACCACGGCATGTTGATGCCGCTCCATGAGAGGATGCCAAGTTTCATGAATTTCAGACGAGTTTTTCTAGAATTTAAAAACCAGGCATCTCAATGTTTTTCCAGCAATCAACGGTGCCCCGGTGTTTGAAATTCATTCCCATTTCTTGCATGGGACCTAAGCATGCACCCAAGGACACAGATTTGATTTTTCAACCAATTTATATGCACTTGAGCATGTGCATGTAGTTCAAATTTGAATTATGCACATAAAATGCATTGAAAACTCAGTTGATGCATAAAAATGTCCAAACGAACCCTGAAAATCACAAAAAATCACACAACACTCCTGTTGTTCTATGTTGACACGAGAAAAAAATTTGAAAGCAATAGGCATCACGACCGTGACAAGTAGACCGACTCCTGCCTGCATCTACTACTATTACTCCACACATCGACCGCTATCCAGCATGCATCTATAGTATTAAGTTCATAAGAACAGAGTAACGCTTTAAGCAAGATGACATAATGTAGAAGGATAAACTCATGCAATATGATATAAACCCCATCTTTTTATCCTCGATGGCAACAATACAATACGTGTCGTTTCCCTTTCTGTCACTGGGATCGAGCACCGCAAGATTGAACCCAAAGTTAAGCACTTCTCCCATTGCAAGAAAGATCAATCTAGTAGGCCAAACCAAACTGAAAATTCAAAGATACTTGCAAAGATAACCAATCATACATAAAAGAATTCAGAGAAGATTCAAATATTGTTCATAGATAATCTTGATCATAAACCCACAATTCATCGGATCTCGACAAACACAGCGCAAAATAAGATTACATCGAATAGATCTCCAAGTGAATCGAGGAGAACTTTGTATTGAGATCCAAAGAGAGAGAATAAGCCATCTAGCGAAGAACTATGGACCCGAAGGTCTGAGGTAAACTACTCACACATCATCGGAGGGGCCATGGAGTTGATGTAGAGGCCCTCCGTGATCAATGCCCCATCCGGCGGAGCTCCGGAAAAGGCCCCAAGATGGGATCTCTTGGGTACAAAAGGTTGCGGCGGTGGAAATAGGGTTTCGTGGTGCTCCTGGATGTTTTCGGGGTATGTGAACATATATAGGAGGAAGAAGTAGGTCGGTTGAGCCACGAGGGGCCCACGAGGGGGGAGAGTGCGCCCAGGGAGGTAGGCGCGCCCCCCTGCCTCGTGGCCGCCTCGTTGATTGCTTGACATCCACTCCAAGTCCTCTGGATCACGTTTGTTCCAAAAATCACGCTCCCGAAGGTCTCATTCCGTTTGGACTCCGTTTGATATTCCTTTTCTGCGAAACACTGAAATAGGCAAAAAAACAGCAATTTGGGCTGGGCCTCCAGTTAATAGGTTAGTCCCAAAATAATATAAAAGTGTAAAATAAAGCCCATTAACTTCCAAAACAGATAATATAATAGCATGGAACAATCAAAAATTATAGATACATTGGAGACGTATCAGGCATCCCCAAGCTTGAGCTTTTGTGTCTCCTTAATTCTTCTCATATCACGGTTTTCCTAAATCTCAAAAGCTTCATCCACACAAAACTCAACAACAACTCATGAAATAAGTTAGTATAAACCAAGGCAAAACCTTATCATTATATACTATAGAAAATCAATAAAATTATTATTCAACATTGCATGCTAAATTCCTCTGCATATTTAATACTCCTATCCTCAAATAGAATCATTAAACAAGCAAACATATGCAAACAATGCAAACATAACACCAATCTGCCAAAACAGTATAGTCTGTAAAGAATGCAAGAGTATCAATACTTCCCTAACTCCGAAAGTTATGAAAATTTACCATACTGTAGAAATTTTATCAGAGCTCATTTTGTAAAAAAGTTTCAACATTTTATCACATTCTGACCTTTCTAGGCAATGTTTGCAACAGCGATAAACTTTCTGTTTTCAAACAGCAACATGTATACTTGCAAAATAAGCATAGTAAAGGCTATAAATGCCACTTTTATTGAAATAAAAGATGCAAAATATTATTCTAAATAACAGCAAGAAAATACTAAAAAAATAAATCGACGCTCCAAGCAAAACACATATCATGTGACGAATGAAAACATATCTTCAAGTGAGGTTACCGATAATGTTGAAGACGGAAGAGGGGATGCCTTCCGGGGCATCCCCAAGCTTAGTTGCTTGGATATTCCTAGGATATTAACTTGGGGTGCCTTGGGCATCCCCCAGATTAGGGTCTTGTCACTCCTTATTCCGATATCTCACCCAAAACATGCAAACAACACAAAACTTAACGGAATTTCATGAGATAGGTTAGTATGATAAAGAGCAAACCATTTCAGTTTGGTACTGTCAAAGACAAGATTCATAATTGTTTCCACACAATGCCTACTGTAGCATATCATTTCCATAATTTATATTGAGCAATATAATCCATGGAATCTAGAAAACAAGCAAACTATGCATTGAAAACAGAATCTGTCAAAACAGAACAGTCTGTAGTAATCTGTAATCAAACCATACTTCTGCTACTCCAAAAATTCTGAAAAATTAGGAAAACCTGAGAAATTTGTCTATTAATCTTCTGCAAAAATAATTAGCATTTTATCACGCTTCTGTTAAAAATGAGAATTGTTTTCCTAAGCTCAAAGTTTCTGTTTTTCAGCAAGATCAAATCAACTATCACCGTAAGCCATCCCAAAGGTCTTACTTGGCACTTTATTGAAACAAAAGCAATAAAACATGATTAGTAAAGTAGCCTAATCATGTGAACACACAAAAAAAAGTATGTAAAAGTGTTGGGTTTTCTCCCAACAAGCGCTTTTCTTTAATGCCTTTTAGCTAGGCATGATGATTCCAATGATGCTCGCATAAAAGCTAAGAATTGAAACATGAAGAGAACATCATGAAGCATATGACTAGCACATTTAGGTCTAACCCACTTCCTATGCATAGGGATTTTGTGAGCAAACAACTTATGGGAACAAGAATCAACAAGCATATGAAGGCAAAACAAGTGCAACTTCAAAACAATCAACACATAGATAAGAAACTTGATATTATGGAGATATGTATGGGAATAATCTCCTTTCTCATAATAATTTCCAGAGGCATCATGAATGAATTCAACAATATAACTATCACATACATCACTGTTTTCATGATGCACAAGCATAGAAGATTTATCGCTCTTTATGACATGAATGTCATCATAGATAGCAACTTCATTGTCATAATCAATTGAAACCTCTTCCAAAATAGTGGATGTATCACTAAATAAAGTCATGACCTCTCCAAATCCACTTTCATCAATATTATAATAATATTCAACACCCTCCAAAATAGTGGGATCACTACTACCTAGAGTTGACACTCTTCCAGACCCACTTCCATCAATGTAATCATCATAAATAGGAGGCATGCTATCATCATAATAAATTTTCTTATCGAAAGTAGAAGGAATCAAAGGATCATATTCATTAAGCAAAGCATCCCCAAGCTTAGGACAAGCATTATTTCCAGCAAATAAATCTTCAAACATGTCATACTCATTAAACATAGCATCCCCAAGCTTGTGGTTTTGCATATCATCACAATCATTCTTATAAATAGCATGAATGGCACCAATAGTGTAGCAAACATTATTATCATATTCTTCCAAGCAAGTACTAAAAACATTTTCAAGATCATAAGGGATATCGTTGTCTTCCCAATCATAATCATTACAAAAAGTAGTAGGTATCACAAAATCATACTCAATATCATCATCCTCCATCAACATATTTGATTCACTTTCATGAGGCACAATGGTGATAGGAGCAACATTATTTGGGAGAGATACATTTTTACCCTATTCTTTCTTATTTTCTTATTCTTCACCACATCATGTGTGGGTTTAATTAATCTTTTCAAGCTTCTTATTGATGAGATTGGTTGGATAGGAAGCTCCTCCTTGTTACCTGATTCATTATGATAAACACTAGGAGGGTATTGGGAAATATTTTCCCTTTCATTAGTACTTTCTTCATATTCTATTTGTTTTCTTGTCTTTAGATAGCTGGCAATATAAGGATTCTCAATGCAATTTACCGTACAAAACATATAAATTTCCTCTAGATCAAAATCAAGAAATCTCTCAAGATTAAATTTTGGAATACCCTTAGTTATATGTTTCATTTCTTCATACCCCAAAAGAAGACTAAGCTCTTTATGATGCTCAAGGGTAATCAAGTTATCACAATTTTTGGAAACGATTTGATCATGAAAGAACATGCATTGGAGATTTAAATGACCATCTTCATTGCAAAGTTCACAAGGATGGCAGAAAAAATAAATCTTTCAGCACAATCATCTAGACTCTCTTACAACTTTTTCTTTTCTAAATATTTATGCTTCTTACAAAATCTATCCTCCCTTTTTGGTGTGCAATTGCACTCCCAATTCACTCCGCAAAAAGTGACATGCTTATAAGAAACATTTTTGTCATGACTTGTGCAATCATCATTACCATTTTGGATATTCAAAGAATTCATACTAACAACATTGCAATCATGCTCATCATTCAAATATTTTGCGCCAAGCATTTTATTGACTTCTTCTTCTAACAATTGAGCACAATTTTCCGAACCATCATTTTCAAGAAAGACATTATAAAATATGATCAATAATATTATGCAACCTCAATTCCATTTTTTATGTAGTTTTCTTTTATAAACCAAACTAGTGATATAACAAGAAACTAAAAGATTCAATTGCAAGATCTAAATATATACCTTCAAGCACTCACCTCCCCGACAACGGCGCCAGAAAAGAGCTTGATGTCTACTACGCAAATTTATTCTTGTAGACACGTGTTGGGCCTCCAAGCGCAGAGTTCTGTAGGACAGTAGCAATTTTCCCTCAAGTGGATGACCTAAGGTTTATCAATCCATGAGAGGTGTAGGATGAAGATGGTCTCTCTTAAACGACCCTGCAACCAAATAACAAAGAGTCTCTTGTGTCCCCAACAAACCCAATACAATGGCAAATTGTATAGGTGCACTAGTTCGGCGAAGAGATGGTGATAAAGGTGTAATATGGATGGTAGAAATATATTTTTATAATCTGAATAAATAAAAACAGCAAGGTAGCAAATAGTAAATGGGCACAAAAAACAGTATTGCAGTGCTTAAAAACAAGGCCTAGGGTCCGTACTTTCACTAGTGCAATCTCCCAACAGTGCTAACATAGTTGAATCATATGATTATCCCTCAAACTACAATAAAGAATCACTCCCGAGTTCCTATTAGTGGAGAACAAAAGATAGAAATTGTTTGTAGGGAGAAACTACCTCAAAGCTATTCTTTCCGTTCGATCTATTAAAGAGTTCATACTAAAATAGCACAAAGATATTGTTTCCGTTCGATCTATCCTAGAGTTCGTACTAGAATAACACCAAAGAAAATTCATATTAATAATACTCAATCCACACAAAGAACTACAAGGAGACCACAAAGTTTCTATCGGAGAAAGGATAATAAAAACATGCATCAACTCCTATGCAAAGATTACCACAATATCACCGTGGGAATCCGCAAGTTGAGTGCCATAGTGTATATCAAGTGAATCAATAATATACCCCAATGTCACCTCAAGTATTCATACTGCAACACATACATCATGTGTTCTCAAATCTGAACATTCAATCTGACATGACAAAACTTCAAAGGGTAAAGATTCAATTCATCACAACAAGAGTATAAAGGGGAGAAACATCATATGGTCCATCTATGCTAACAAAGCCCATGATATAGATCACGAGAGCGAGAGAGGGAGAGAGAGATTAAACACATAGCTACTGGTACAAACCCTCAGGCCTGAGGGTGGACTACTCCCTCCTCATCGTGGTGGCCGCCGGGATGATCAAGATGGCCACCGGAGATGATTTCCCCCTCCGGCAGGGTGCCGGAACGGATCTAGATTGGTTTTTGGTGGCTACGGAGCCCTGCGGCGGCGAAACTTTTGATCTAGGCTAACCCCGAGGGGTTTCAGAATATTTGGGAATTTATAGTGCAAACAGGGGGTGCGGGAGGCCACCGAGGTGGGCACTGAAGGAAATATGCCCTAGAGGCAATAATAAAGTTATTATTTATTTCCTTATATCATGATAAATATTTATTATTCATGCTAGAATTGTATTAACCAGAAACATGATACATGTATGAATACATAGGCAAACAGAGTGTCACTAGTATGCCTCTACTTGACTAGCTCGTTCATCAAAGATGGTTATGTTTCCTAGCCATAGACAAAGAGTTGTCATTTGATTAACGGGATCACATCATTAGGAGAATGATGTGATTGACTTGACCCATTCCGTTAGCTTAGCACTTGATCGTTTAGTTTGTTGCTATTGCTTTCTTCATGACATATACATGTTCCTATGACTATGAGATTATGCAACTCCCGTTTATCGGAGGAACAATTTGTGTGCTACCAAACATCACAACGTAACTGGGTGATTATAAAGGTGCTCTACAGGTGTCTCCGAAGGTACTTGTTGGGTTGGTGCATTTCGAGATTAGAATTTGTCACTCCGATTGTCGGAGAGGTATCTCTGGGCCTACTCGGTAATGCACATCACTGTAAGCCTTGCAAGCATTGCAACTAATGAGTTAGTTGCGGGATGATGTGTTACGGAATGAGTAAAGAGACTTGCCGGTAACGAGATTGAACTAGGTATTGAGATACCGACGATCGAATCTCGGGCAAGTAACATACCGATGACAAAGGGAACAACGTATGTTGTTATGCGGTTTGACCGATAAAGATCTTCGTAGAATATGTAGGAGCCAATATGAGCATCCAGGTTCCGCTATTGGTTATTGACCGGAGACGTGTCTCGGTCATGTCTACATAGTTCTCGAACCCATAGGGTCCGCACGCTTAAAGTTTGATGACGGTTATATTATGAGTTTATGTGTTTTGATGTACCGAAGGAGTTCGGAGTCCCGGATGAGATCGGGGACATGACGAGGAGTCTCGAAATGGTCGAGACGTAAAGATCGATATATTGGACGACTATATTCGGACATCGGAAAGGTTCCGAGTGATTCGGGTATTTTCGGGAGTACCGGGGAGTTACGGGAATTTGTATTGGGCCTCAATGGGCCATACGAGAAAGGAGAGAAAGGCCTCAAAGGGTGGCCGCACACCTCCCCATGGGCTGGTCCGAATTGGACTAGGGAGGGTGGCGCCCCCTTCCTTCCTTCTCCTTTTCCCTTCCCTTTCCTTCCCTCCTACTCCTACTACTTGGAAGGGCTCCTAGTTCTACTAGGAAAGGGGGAGTCCTACTCCCGGTGGGAGTAGGACTCCCCTGGGGCACGCCATAGAGAGGGACGGCCCTCCCCCACCTCCACTCCTTTATATACGGGGGCAGGGGGCACCCCAAAGACACAACAATTGATCTCTTGATCTCTTAGCCGTGTGCGGTGCCCCCCTCCACCATAATCCACCTCGATCATATCGTAGCAGTGCTTAGGCGAAGCCCTGCGTCGGTAGAACATCATCATCGTCACCACGCCGTCGTGCTGACAAAATTCTCCCTCAACACTCGGCTGGATCGGAGTTCGAGGAACGTCATCGAGTTGAACGTGTGCAGAACTCGGAGGTGCCGTGCGTTCTGTACTTGATCGGTCGGATTGTGAAGACGTATGACTACATCAACCGCGTTGTGCTAACGCTTCCGCTTTCGGTCTAAGAGGGTACGTGGACAATACTCTCCCCTCTCGTTGCTGTCCATCACCATGATCTTGCGTGTGCGTAGGAAATTTTTTGAAATTACTATGTTCCCCAAACAGTGGTATCAGAGCCAAGTTTTATGCGTTGATATAATATGCACGAGTAGAACACAAGTGAGTTGTGGATGATATAAGTCATACTGCTTACCAGCATGTCACATTTTGCTTCGGCGGTATTGTTGGATGAAGCGGCCCGGACCGACATTACGCGTACGCTTACGCGAGACTGGTTTTACCGCCGTGCTATGCACACAGGTGACTAGCAGGTGTCAATTTCTCCAACTTTAGTTGAACCGAGTGTGGCTACGCCCGGTCCTTGCGAAGGTTAAAACAGCACCAACTTGACAAACTATCGTTGTGGTTTTGATGCGTAGGTAAGAACGTTTCTTGCTAAGCCCGTAGCAGCCACGTAAAACTTGCAACAACAAAGTAGAGGACGTCTAACTTGTTTTTGCAGGGCATGTTGTGATGTGATATGGTCAAGACGTGATGATATATAAGTTTTTGTACAAGATGATCATGTTTTTTTGAAGTTATTGGCAACTGGCAGAAGCCTTATGGTTGTCTCTTTATTGCATAAGATGCAAGCGCCAAATAATTGCTTTACTTTATCGCTATGCGATAGCAATAGTTGCAAGAGCAATAGTTGGCGAGACGACCATGTGACGACACATTGATATAGATCAAGATGATGGACATCATGGTGTCATGCCGGTGACGATGGAAATAATGATGATGCTTTGGAGATGGAGATCAAAGGCACAAGATGATGATGGCCACATCATGTCACACATTTTGATTGCATGTGATGTTTATCTTTTATGCATCTTATCTTGCTTTGATTGACGGTAGCATTATAAGATGATCCCTCACTAAATTTCAAGATAAAAAGTGTTCTCCCTGAGTATGCACCGTTGCCAAAGTTCGTCGTGCCCAGACACCACGTGATGATCGGGTGTGATAAGCTCTACGTCCATCTACAACGGGTGCAAGCCGGTTTTGCACACGCAGAATACTCAAGTTAAACTTGACGAGCCTAGCATATGCAGATATGGCCTCGGAACACTAAGACCGAAAGGTCGAGCGTGAATCATATGGTAGATATGATCAACATAGTGATGTTCGCCATTGAAAACTACTCCATTTCACGTGATGATCGGTTATGGTTTAGTTGATTTGGATCACGTGATCACTTCGAATATTAGAGGGATGTCTTTCTAAGTGGGAGTTCTTAAGTAATATGATTAATTGAACTTAAATTTATCATGAACTTAGTCCTGGTAGTATTAGCATATCTATGTTGTAGATCAATAGCTCGCGTTTAGCTCCCCTGTTTTATTTTTGATATGTTCCTAGAGAAAACTAAGTTGAAAGATGTTAGTAGCAATGATGTGGATTGGATCCGTAATCTGAGGTTTATCCTCATTGCTGCACAGAAGAATTATGTCCTTGATGCACCGCTAGGTGACAAACCTATTGCAGGAGCAGATGCAGATGTTATGAACGTTTGGCTAGCTCAATATGATGACTATTTGATAGTTTAGTGCACCATGCTTAAAATGGCTTAGAATCGGGACTTCAAAGACATTTTGAACGTCATGGACCATATGAGATGTTCCAGGAGTTGAAGTTAATATTTCAAGTAAATACCCGAGTTGAGAGATATGAAGTCTCCAACAAGTTCTATAGCTAAAAGATGGAGGAGAATAGCTCAAGCAGTGAGCATGTGCTCATATTGTCTGGGTACTACAATCGCTTGAATCAAGTGGGAGTTAATCTTCCAAATAAAATAGTGATTGACAGAATTCTCTAGTCACCATCACCAAGTTAGTAGAACTTCGTGATGAACTATAATATGCAAGGGATAACGGAAACGATTCCCAAGCTCTTCATGATGCTGAAATCGACGAAGGTAGAAATCAAGAAAAGCATCAAGTGTTGATGGTAAACAAAACCACTAGTTTCAAGTAAAGAGACAAAGGGAAGAAAGGGGAACTTCAAGAAGAACGGCAAACAAGTTGTTGCTCCGGTGAAAAAACCCAAGTCTGGACCTAAGCCTGAAACTGAGTGCTTCTACTGCAAAGGGACTGGTCATTGGAAGCGGAACTACCCCAAGTAATTGGCGTATAAGAAGGATGGCAAATTGAACATAGGTATATTTGATATACATGTTATTGATGTGTACTTTACGAATGTTTATAGCAACCCCTTAGTATTTGATACTAGTTCAGTTGCTGAGAATAGTAACTCGAAACGGGAGTTGCAGAATGAACAGAGACTAGTTAAGGGTGAAGTGACGATGTGTATTGGAAATGGTTCCAAGATTGATATGATCATCATCGCACACTCCCTATACTTTCGGGATTAGTGTTAAACCTCAAATAAATGTTATTTAGTGTTTGCGTTGAGCATGAATATGATTGGATCATGTTTATTGCAATACGGTTATTCATGTAAGTTAGAGAATAATTGTTGTTCTGTTTACATGAATAAAACCTTCTATGGTCATACACCCAATGAAAATGGTTTGTTGGATCTCGATCATGGTGATACACATTTTTATAATATTGAAGCCAAAAGATGCAAAGTTAATAATGATAGTGCAACTTATTTGTGGCACTGCCGTTTAGGTCATATTGGTGTAAAGCGCATGAAGAAAATCCATGTTGATGGGCTTTTGGAATCACTTGATTATGAATCAGTTGATGCTTGCGAACCATGCCTCATGGGCAAGATGACTAAGACTCCGTTCTCCGGAACAATGGAGCGAGCAACAGATTTGTTGGAAATCATACATACTGATGTATGTGGTCCGATGAATATTGAGGCTCGCAGCAGGTATCATTATTTTCTGATCTTCACAGATGATTTCAATAGATATGAGTATATCTACTTGATGAAACACAAGTCTGAAACATTTGAAAAGTTCAAACAATTTCAGAGTGAAGTGGAGAATCATCGTAACAAAAATAAAAGTTTCTACGATATGATCGCAGAAGTAAAATATTTGAGTTACGAGTTTGGCATTCTGTTAAAACAATGTGAAATTGTTTCACTACTCACGCCACCTGGAACACCACAGTGTAATGGTGTGTCCGAACATCATAACCGTACTTTATTAGATATGGTGTGATCTATGATGTCTCTTACCGATTTACCACTATCGTTTTGGGGTTATGCATTAGAGACAACTACATTCACATTAAATAGGGCACCATCTAAATATGTTGAGACGACACCGTATGAACTATGGTTTGGCAAGAAACCTAAGATGTCGTTTCTTAAAGTTTGAGGTTGCAATGCTTATGTGAAAAAGTTTCATCTTGATAAGCTCAAACCCAAGTCGGAGAAGTGCATCTTCATAGGATACCCAAAAGTAGCTGTTGGGTACACCTTCTATCACAGATCCGAAGGCAAGATAGTTGTTGCTGAGAATGGATCCTTTCTAGAGAAGGAGTTTCTCTCGAAAGAAGTGAGTGGGAGGAAAGTAGAACTTGATGAGGTAACTGTACCTGCTCCCTTATTGGAAAGTAGTTCATCACAGAAATCTGTTTATGTGACTCCTACACCAATTAGTGAGGAAGCTAATGATGATGATCATGTAACTTCAGATCAAGTTACTACCGAACCTCGTAGGTCAACCAGAGTGAGATCTGCACCAGAGTGGTACGGTAATCCTGTTCTGGAGGTCATGTTAATTGACCATGACGAACCTACGAACTATGAGGAAGCGATGATGAGCCCAGATTCCACGAAATGGCTTGAGGCCATGAAATCTGAGATGGGGTCCATGTATGAGAACAAAGTGTGGACTTTGGTTGACTTGCCCATTGATCGGCAAGCCATAGAAAATAAATGGATCTTCAAGAGGAAGACGGACGCTGATAGTAGTGTTACTATCTACAAAGCTAGACTTGTCGAAAAACGTTTTTGACAAAGTTCAAGGTGTTGATTATGATGAGATTTTCTCACTCGTAGCGACGCTTAAGTCTGTCTGAATCATGTTAGCAAATTGCCGCATTTTATGAAATCTGGCAAATGGATAAACAAAATTGCATTCCTTAAAGGATTTATTAAATAAAGAGTTGTATATGATGCAACCAGAAGGTTTTGTCAATCCTAAAGGTGCTAACAAAATATGCAAGCTCCAGCGATCCATCTATGGACTATTGCAAGCATCTCGGAGTTGAAATATACACTTTGATAAGTTGATCAAAGCATATAGTTTTATACAGACTTGCGGTGAAGTCTGTATTTACAAGAAAGTGAGTGGGAGCACAATAGCATTTCTGATAAGTATATGTAAATG
Source organism: Triticum urartu (assembly GCF_003073215.2). Lineage (NCBI taxonomy): Eukaryota > Viridiplantae > Streptophyta > Magnoliopsida > Poales > Poaceae > Triticum > Triticum urartu. The sequence continues at coordinate 616,911,920 of NC_053026.1, read as the reverse complement.
ACATATTATTGATTGGAAATAATGTAGAATTATTCTGCAAAGCATAAAGGAGTGTTTGAAAGGAGTTTTTCAAAGAAAGACCTCGGTGAAGCTGCTTACATATTGAGCATCAAGATCTATAGAGAAAGATCAAGACGCTTGATAAGTTTTTTCAATGAGTACATACCTTGACAAGATTTTGAAGTAGTTCAAAATGGAACAGTCAAAGAAAGAGTTCTTGCCTGTGTTACAAGGTGTGAAATTGAGTAAGACTCAAAGCCCGACCATGGCAGAAGATAGAAAGAGAATGAAAGTCATTCCCTATGCCTCAGCCATAGGTTCTATAAAGTATGCCATGCTGTGTACCAGATCTATTGTATACCCTACACTGTTTTTTTGGCAAGGGAGTACAATAGTGATCTAGGAGTAGATCACTGGACAGCGGCCAAAATTATCCTTAGTGGAATAAGGATATGTTTCTCGATTATGGAGGTGACAAAAGGTTCGTCGTAAAGGGTTACGTCGATGCAAATTTTGACACAGATCCAGATGACTCTAAGTCTCAATCTGGATACATTTTTGAAAGTGGGAGCAATTAGCTAGAGTAGCTCCGTGCAAAGCATTGTAGACATAGAAATTTGCGAATACATATGGATCTGAATGTTGCAGACCCGTAGGCTAAACTTCTCTCACAAGCAAAACATGATCACTCTTTGGGTGTTAATCACATAGCGATGTGAACTAGATTATTGACTCTAGTAAACCCTTTGGGTGTTGGTCATATGATGATGTGAACTATGGGTGTTAATCACATGGTGATGTGAACTATTGGTGTTAAATCACATGGAGATGTGAACTAGATTATTGACTCTAGTGCAAGTGGGACACTGAAGGAAATATGCCCTAGAGCCAATAATAAAATTGTTATTTATTTCCTTATATCATGATAAATGTTTATTATTCATGCTAGAATTGTATTAACCAGAAACATGATACATGTGTGAATACATAGACAAACAGAGTGTCACTAGTATGCCTCTACTTGACTAGCTCGTTCATCAAAGATGGTTATGTTTCCTAGCCATAGACAAAGAGTTGTTATTTGATTAACGGGATCACATCATTAGGAGAATGATGTGATTGACTTGACACATTCCGTTAGCTTAGCGCTTGATCGTTTAGTTTGTTGCTATTGCTTTCTTCATGACTTATACATGTTCCTATGACTATGAGATTATGCAACTCCCGTTTACCGGAGGAACACTTTATGTGCTACCAAACGTCACAACGTAACTGGGTGATTATAAAGGCGCTCTACAGGTGTCTCCGAAGGTACTTGTTGGGTTGGCGCATTTCGAGATTAGAATTTGTCACTCCGATTGTCGGGGAGGTATCTCTGGGCCCACTCGGTAATGCACATCACTATAAGCCTTGCAAGCATTGCAACTAATGAGTTAGTTGCGGGATGATGTGTTACGGAACGAGTAAAGAGACTTGCCGGTAACGAGATTGAACTAGGTATTGAGATACCGACGATCGAATCTCGGGCAAGTAACATACCGATGACAAAGGGAACAACGTATGTTGTTATGCGGTCCGACCGATAAAGATCTTCGTAGAATATGTAGGAGCCAATATGAGCATCCAGGTTCCGCTATTGGTTATTGACCGGAGACGTGTCTCGGTCATGTCTACATAGTTCTCGAACCCGTAGGGTCCGCACGCTTAAAGTTCGATGACGGTTATATTATGAGTTTATGTGTTTTGATGTACCGAAGGAGTTCGGAGTCCCGGATGAGATCTGGGACATGACGAGGAGTCTCGAAATGGTCGAGACGTAAAGATCGATATATTGGACGACTATATTCGGACATCGGAAAGGTTCCGAGCGATTCGGGTATTTTCGGGAGTACCGGGGAGTTACGGGAATTCGTATTGGGCCTTAATGGGCCATACGGGAAAGGAGAGAAAGGCCTCAAAGGGTGGCCGCACCCCTCCCCATGGGCTGGTCCGAATTGGCCTAGGGAGGGGGGCGCCCCCTTCCTTCCTTCTCCTTTTCCCTTCCCTTTCCTTCCCTCCTACTCCTACTACTTGGAAGGGCTCCTAGTTCTACTAGGAAAGGGGGAATCCTACTCCCGGTGGGAGTAGGACTCCCCTAGGGCGCACCATAGAGAGGGTCGGCCCTCCCCCTCCTCCACTCCTTTATATACGGGGGCAGGGGGCACCCCAAAGATACAAAAATTGATCTCTTGATCTCTTAGCCGTGTGCGGTGCCCCCCTCCACCATAATCCACCTCGATCATATCGTAGCGGTGCTTAGGCGAAGTCCTAGGTCGGTAGAACATCATCATCGTCACCACGCTGTCGTGCTGACGAAACTCTCCCTCAACACTCGGCTGGATCAGAGTTCGAGGGACGTCATCGAGTTGAACGTGTGCAGAACTCGGAGGTGCCGTGTGTTTGGTACTTGATCGGTCGGATCATGAAGATGTACGACTACATCAACTGCATTGTGCTAACGCTTCCGCTTTCGGTCTACGAGGGTACGTGGATAATACTCTCCCCTCTCGTTGCTATGCATCACCATGATATTGCGTGTGGTAGAAATTTTTTTTGAAATTACTACGTTCCCCAACAGGCACAACCCACCTGGGCGTGCCAGGGGGCCCTGGCGCGCCCTGGTGGGTTGTGCCCCCCTCGGGGCATCCCCCAGGTGCAGCTCTGACCCATTGGGTTCCTTTTGGTACAAAAAAAATCTCCAAAAAGTTTCGTGGTGTTTGGACTCCGTTTGATATTGATTTCCTGCAATGTAAAAAACAAGCAAAAAACAGCAATTGGCACTGGACACTGGGTCAATAGGTTAGTCCCAAAAATTGATATAAAGTTGCTATAAAATGATTGTAAAACATCCAAGAATGATAAAATAACAACATGAATACTTCATAAATTATAGATATGTTGGGAACGTATCAATAGAGTCCTTGACTTGGATAAAGTGATGCTCTACTTGACTGAATAGGAAAAATAAATAATAGAACTTGTGTGTGCGTGTATGATTTAAGTGGATATGGTTTCCGACAATAAAATTCTCAATTATTCACTTAACCAAAAAAATTCAAGATAGTTATGCTCCATGTGGATGAGACATGTAGTAGATATATCTGTTGTAGGAAGCGTAGGACATTTATGTGTCCTGAAGAACCTTGTAGGCTTGCATTGGTCAACTTAAAAGCACGTTATAAGTTTCTATGGAATTGTCAACAATTGTGTACCTTGTAAAAGTGATGTGCATGGATGCGTGATATCGAGTGATACTAATACGGATTTAATCATGGATGGTATATTTTCACTTTTAAGTCCAACCTCCCTCTATCCTCTTGCCTCTCCATGTGTCGTGTAGGCGTCTTACGACACTACCATGCCACCTCCTCACTTTGAGAGATAATTAAATATTTTGATGAGACAAAGATGGTCAAATGAAAGGTGGGAGAGAGGTAGAGAGAGACGAGGGAGGAGGGAGGAGGTAGGGGAGAGAGAAGTTTATCACATGACACTTTTCAAAACCCTAGGTGCACCTTGCTAAGGAAAAGCACAACATAATATGGCATAGCATGACTACATGATACATCTTTGGAATCCAAAGTGTGTTGGTGGGATGGTAGGGGGACTGCGACCTGGATGCAGTATTGACAGAGGTGGCGCGACAGATATAGTGGGTGAAATTAGAAGAAGAGTAATTTACCTATTAAAAAATTTGTTAAAGTGTTGTGGACATCCTAAAGGTTTATATTACACACATATTTCACGGAAGTACTAGAATATGTATGTTCCCTTCAAACGTACGGGCTACCTAGTAAAAGTAAAAAATGTCTTACTAGAAAAAATATGTCATTTATGATGGAAAATTGTCTCCCCCCTTAATTCTTGGCTTCTTGCCTTAGATTTGGTTGCTCACTAGATCATTATATTTAATCAATTAATTATGACATGAGCAAGATTTTATCTTCCTATTATTAATTTTACCTTAGACTTGTTTTGATAATTACTTTGATCTTTTCAATATGTAGTATAAAATAACAGAAAAATATCTTCAAAAGCCAAACATAATAATTTGAAATTTTGCAAGTATATCAATCAACATAATCAAAAACGGTTCTAGCCCCTGCAATCGCATAGGTTAGTGGACTAGTTTAGAGGCATCTGCAACGCTGACCGTCAAAAAGGACACGCTACTTGTTTGCATATTGGTCTGAACTCATCCGCTGACACTCAGTAGTCGGCCATCCAACCATATTCTTAAGTCCACAACACTCAATAATTATATATAATAGAATAATTCATCCATAAATAACATGCAAATATCCCTAGAACAACAATAGTTCAAATGTAACTATTACATCCAAGATAAACAGATGTTCAATAAGTCTTTTGAATTCATCAATTCCAAATTCAATGATACTCGAGTTAGAACCCGCACATGTCGTCCCATGCACTGTGCCCCTTGAGTTTCATCCAACAATGTATGAACGTAAATGGCCCGCCCTCCAACCTGTGGTATAGCATGGCAATGCGTCTGGGATATACAACATGATGATTATCAAACTACAACATTAAGTGAATCAATGAATTGACCAACATGTAGAGCTACAAGAAGCAAAACTTATGATCTTAATGGTTTGCGAGCCCGGTGGCCACCTTCTTTTCAGTTTTGCAGTCGCACTATAAAACTTCATGACAGAGTTGAAGATGATATACCACCAACGGGTTAGCGACTTACATTGTGTTCATGGATCACGTGCAATTCGTAGGACGTGAAGTGCTTTTTCTCATGAAACGAAGCATGCATGCTTTGCCAAAAAGTCGAGTCCACTTGCTTCATGCCTACAAAGTCCACATATACAACCTTCCACACATCGCATGATAACTCTTCCTCCATCGCCGAGTGCATTGCCATCGTGTTGTTACTCTAGAAAACAGCAAAAAGGTCAACAAAAATCTCAATGACATTTGACCGAATACCTGCAAGGTGTGGTGTCCGTCATGGACACCACCAGCAGTGGGGCGGAGGTCACCTGGCTGCAGACGAATCATGGGTGGACGGTAGCGTAGCCCAAGGTGGGCAGGCGCGTGAGTGGGGGCTGCGGACGTCCGGCAATGCCTGGGCAGCGACCGGAGAGGTATAGTGGCGGCATCGATTAAGGAGGGTGCGGATGCAAAGTACGGAAAAAGCAGGGGCGGAATGAAAGAAAAGTGGCCGAAATGGTGATTTAAGTGGATTGGGGTGTCAGAGTCCTATGTAGCGGAGGTCCAAAATCTCGCATACCTCCACCAATTTATATTTGTTTGTTTGCGGGAATACGAACAAGAGGGCCATTCACAGACAAAACAACGGTCTGCATTGGATGACAAACTATATCCGAACAAATTAATTCAGACGTATGTCCGCAGAGATGCCCTAACATGGTTCAAATAAGGTGGAGGCCAGTAGTATAACTCCTGTTAAGAAAAAATAGCATAAAAACTTGGAGCCTTACACGAATCTGAGCATCGGACTGCGATTTGTGAATGTAGGACGAGTGCCCAGAAATTCAAAAACAACAATCTATATCTATATCTATATCTATACCTACTATTAAAGGGAATAGGTATTCTTAGTTTGGTTTAGTCCTTTATGTTTGGTTTACACACGTTAAGCGATCTGGGTCAGTTACTTGTATGTTGATGGGCCTTTTATGGGCTTTCATAGAGAGACCGCGAAAAATAATTAGGTCAAAATAAATCAACATTGTGGGAATTGAACACAAGACCTCCTGTCTATCTCTTAGATGTAACAACCAAAGACTTATGCACCTTCCATATTTACTAATCCCAACTCACTCTAAATATACGAGTGGCAGTCATCATGTTTATTTATTTTTTTGCGAGAAAAGGAGTTGATATTAAAACGACCAAATTACTGAAAGGTCCACACAAAAAAGGAAATTACAACCAAGCCCCTCTGCAACCCGACTACGCCGGCGCCGTGGACGAGCCGGTGACGCGCCGTTTGCCGTTGCTCGCCGACGCCTTGGATCGAAGCAGCCCCCGGGCAAAACGGGAAGTCTCCGATCAACGGTCCTTGAGGACCTACACCCATGGCCGTCGTCATCGTCGCGCCGCTCAACATCGCCTTCCTTCTCCAGATCTTCAACCGCAGGAATCGCCATCCCTCGATCTCCGGCACGGGGGAACCGTGCACGGCCTCTCCACCGAGCAGCGAGCACGAAGAAAGAAGCTGGTCCACCGCGGAGCTCCACCGGAACTTCGCCGTCGAAGGGGAGACCAACACCTGCAAAAAGCCGATCCAGCCGCGCCGCCGCCTCCACGACGCCACCGGCTGGCTCCCTAGGCACGCCTACACTATGTACACGTTGCAAATCGGGCCTCCCCCGTCCTCCCGCCGCCGGATGGAGGGCGAGGGAGCCGCCGATTCGGCAACGGCGAGGTGGAGAGCCCGGGGTTCGCACAAATCGCCCTTCGTTCTTGTAGATGGGGAAGGGTGAGGTCCAAGGCTTATGTTTAGGGAGAGCTAATTAAGCGAAAGAGCTAATAAAGGAAGGATTGTGGGCTTAAATATAATATTTAAACGGATGTGGCTAATTAAAGAAAGGATTATGGGTAAATCGGTGGAATAACTATTAGAAAAATTGCGGTCTTAATAAATTCTACATGAAGGGTTTGAGATAAAAAGGTAGGATAATTAAAAGAAACGATCTATAGGCCTTAATGTGTTGGGGCTACTAAATTAGAAAAGAAAGGATTTGATTCCCGACTAAAACGGGTGAGGACTTCATGGTAATTAATGAAAGGATCATACTTAAATGCCATTAAAAAGAATTGTATTTAAATGAAATCAGTGGGACATTACACCCCGCAAAGAAAATATGAACACGACTAAATTGCAACGTATTTTTTTATGTTCATTTTGTAGAAGGCCGATGCTGCGTTGCAACATGTTCTTCATAATGAATCCGATGCTGTGGGACATTATGCTTGTGCAAAACATTAATTTTCCCCGTTGCAACGCACGGGCATATGTGCTAGTGAGAGCAAAATCAATAAGAATACATTAGTTCATACATACGCCCTGATGATTGAGGAACCAGCATTCTTTTTTTCCTAAGAAACACAATACAAATACAAACACTCATATACACATATACACGCATATACATTCACCACTATAAACATAGGCATGCACACTGTACGGCCATTCATTGGATTATGTACATATATACCCATAAAAATTTGAAGTTGAGAACTGCGTATGGAAAAGATCATTTAAGCTCACCGCCGCCCCTAGGAGCACTTCCTTCCACCACCATCCTCCGGCGGCTCCCCTCCACCTTGGTCAACGGTGGTGAGGGGGGTCGCTGGATTCACGTGTGTGGATCATTTTAGCCTTTAGTACCTTAAGTTTTGGGTTGTTCATCGTCTTGGTTTCGGTGCGGTGATGCGCTGAATAAAGATTCTTTAGATCCTACCCTGACGAGGTGATCAGTGCTATGGTTGGGGATGGATTTGGAAATCAGTCTATTCAGGCAAGGATGGTGCAGAGACGACGGCATCCTTGAAGTGGACCTATGTCCTTGGGCTCCACCATTTGCGACGGTGTTTGTTCCAGCGCCGATGCGGAGCTTGAGGGGTAGTCCAGAAGCGGATGGATTGTGGTCTGCATCGGCAGCATCTGTAACATGTGGATCGTGTGCTAGGTTTCGGCTCGTGGACGGCAGGTATGGTTTCCTCCTCCGACGTCTTAGTCATGTGGTGGCGCCATCGAACGGTAATTGTTTCGCCCTTGGCGATCCACCTTGAGGCTTCGCAAAGCTGCATATCAGCTATGTAAACACATCAAGCTCTGGTGTAGAGGTGATCAGTCATTTTTTTTCCTTTGATGGCTGCTGTGGTGGTGTTCCAATATGGACCACACACAGAGCAAAATGAGTGAATCTACACTATAAATATGTTTATATACACCCCATGTAGTCTATATTGAAAGCTTAAAGGATTCTTCGGTCTTATTTCTAATTTTACTTTTTGGTCGGTGCTTCTTTGTGTAAAGGCTAACCTTCTATCCTACTCGCATGCAACATGCATACATTTACTCTCTCCGTTTCTTATTCTCCACGTCTTACGGTAGCAATAATCGTACACATCCACGGACGTTTTACAGGTGTTTTGCCGATCTTTCCCGAATATGGCTATGCCTAACCAGTTAGGGCATGTACAATGATGTTATTTTAGAAGTGTCATATAGAATAAATAATGAGATGGAGGAGAAAAAACTTATAAGAAAAGGCTTGTCTTCTTTTATTTAAGATAAAACAAAAGATGATATCTTAGCACAATATGTGTCACCGCGTTTTTAAGAATAACTAGTTATGAAGATAAGACTAAGAAATGATCCATTATAGAAAATCTTTTTGTCATCTTTTAATTATATACAAGATTTAAAATAAAACCATCTTATACATGCCCTTAGACGCACAACTCTAATCTGCACCGCACATCGATCATACACATCACATCATCCAGTACATATGTTGTCAAATCAGCATGTCTCCTCCTCCTTTCCCCTCCCGGGCCGCTCGCACGGGCGGCTCCGGAGGAAAAAACCTAGATCCAAGCGCCCCTCCTCCGGGAGACTTCCTGGCCGCCGCCGCCGCCGCCACCGGCAGCGGCGGTGATGGCGGCGCCCGGCCGCCAAAGGTGGCGGGCAAGATCTGCACGCCCTGGCATGGCTCCTTCGCGCGGGGAGCACCGTCTTGCGGGCGTCGCGGCGGCTGGCGGTTTTGGTGCGGTGGCCCGTGGCGGAGAGCACTGGAGGAGGAGGAGCACGGTCGCGAGGTGGAGAGGGGCAGCGGTCTTCCTCGGGCGCCGGCGTGTGTGTCGGAGGCCGCGGCGCGGGGTCCCTGGCGGCTGCAGATCTCGGAATGGAGCGGTGACCGGGCGCGGCGGCCGGGAGTCGCAGTGCTGTCCGGGGCGTGCGGTGTGCTTCCTGTCGGCTCCCGAGTGGCTCGGGGAAGGCAGCGCCTTGGATTGCTGGTGGTGGCGCGGTCAGGATCTGGCCGGAGCTCAGCTCAGGAAATCGCAAAGGGAGCGCCTTGGTGGGTGCGTGCGTTCGCTGGAGGCGCAGCGCGCTGGCTCCTCCCGTGCGTGCCCCTGGTCGCAGCGGCTTGGCTGGCTGCCGGAGTGGTTTGGCCAACCCACGCCTGTGGTGCCGGCGGGTCTTGGCAGCGCCAGGGAGGGTGGCTTGGAGCTGGTGACGTTTGTCTTTCGACCGTGCAGGAGCTGGAGGTTGGCCGGTGTGCTTTCGGCTGTGTGATGGGTCGGTGTTCCGCGACGGTTTTGGCCATGATGGCAAGGCGCTGCTGCAACGGTGGTGTAACCCTGACAGATTATCCCAATCCTTGGATAGGGGTGGGAGGTGTGCGACTGTTGGATGAAAATCTTGCTCGCGTCTTCGGCCGGAGCTGGCGGCGACGGCGCCTGTGGGTGTCGTTTCCCTCCTTAGAGACGTCGCTGAGGTGTGTCGGCATCTCCCCTTCTTGATCGGGGTGTGGTCTCCGGGCGAAAGCCTTGGTCCATTGTAGGACTGGCGATGGCGACGGTGTGACGTCGTTACTCTGTTGAGAGCATCGTAGGAGAAGACTTGGCTAGCTGATTCTGTCTGGTGGTTCTCCAGTGCTTGCCGCTGGTTCGATTTGATCTTCATGGGCGCTATGTACGCAGCTGCCGGTGAATTGAAGACGATGGCTTTCTCGAGGCCGACCGAGTCTTGCTACCCACTCGTCGTCTCCTCTTAGGCACTCAATGGTGGTAGTGCGTTGGCAAGGAAAATCTGGTTGGAGTTGTTGTTCTTCGAGGTGACCGGTGTTTGTGGTGACGCGGCTAGATGATTGGTTTAGGGCAGGCCCTTTTGCTTGTGTTTGTAATTGTCGTGGTGGCTAATCTGTTGATTAGCTTCGGTGTGGAGTTGTGCTACACTTGTTGTTCGCAGCAAGATGTAGTTTCTTATACTTGATTTCTGCCTTCTATAAAAATATGGTACGCCTAGGCGTACTCTCAAAAAAAAAATTCAGCATGTCTACTCTCTCTCTCTTCTCTCTCCCAAATAACTCCATCCCTTTTATGGAGTACACTTCACGGCAATATTCCGTGTCGTGTTAACTTAACTAATAGACATGTGAAAGTCTCGCCTAAGTCACAAAACATTTGTTGTTTCTATGTGACAGAGCAAAAGAAGTCTGGAGAAGACTAGGGATGGACGATATTATCGACAGAGTTTGTAAAATAGACTATGCGGGTGAGGCAATCTTGGAATATTTACTTTCATTACCAGATCAGGAACTATGTATTATGGGCACTCGTAATGTGCGTGACATGATTGCCATATCAGCCTGGTACTTGTGGTGGGAAAGGCGCAAATTGGTACACAATGAGACTACTCAGAATGCACAACAGATATCCATGGGGATACGCGCTCTCGCTGCCAATTTTTTTAATGCCTCCTCGCCGAAGGCTTCCATGAAAAGAGGAGGATGTTCTAACCCTCCGACGGGATTTGTTAAACTTAACGTTGATGCTTCTTTTGACCTAGACCTTCTCAGAGGTACGATCGGGGCTGTCTTAAGAGATGATAAAGGTAGGTTCATCGGTGGGGGAAATGGTAAGATTGACTGGTGTGCAGATGTGTTGATAGCTGAAGCTTTGGTGTTAAAATTTGGCCTATCGCTTGCGTAAAGGACGGCTTGTAATCGCATAATTATTAACTCGGATAATATGGAGGTGATCGAGACCATGAACGAAGGAGGACGATCGTCGGGGGCAGCAGCTGCAATTTTTTATGACTGTTTTCACTTAGCTTGCGATTTTTCTATTTCTAGATTTGAGCATTGTAATAGAGAGGCAAATAAAGTTGCTTATGAACTTGCCAAGTTGGCTAGATTTTCATTCATTTCTGATTGGTTTAAGGAACCACATAATGTAATTGTACCAATCCTCATAAACGATGTAATGATTATTTTTAATGAATAAAGCTCGAACTTTCTTTCAAAAAAAAACTCCATCCCTTTTATTCAACTTTTTCTAACTTAAATCATTTATATCATTTAAACGAATATTTTGATTCCATATATATATATATATATATATATATATATATTTAAAATCATGGCGCAAAGACCTTTAGAACAAGACTAAATATTGGATATATTTCAACTATTTTGAATTTTTTTATTTAGTGAAATCTGTTATTGGAACGAGTGAAATATGTTACTGAAACGAGTGAAATCAATTTTTAAAATTAGTGAATCAATTTTTTAAATGAGTGAAATCTATTATTGGAATTCCCCTTTGATCAGTAAGTAAAGCCCGAAGAATCGAATTCGGCAGGGCAGCCTCGCAGTGGCCGTGGCTCATGCTTGGACATGCAGATGCAAGTGCAGTCGTCGAGGCTAGTCGTCGAGGCACCAGCAGTGATAGTCCGGCTTGGACATGCTGAGGAGCTCCTCCGGCGACATGCGCTCCAGCTCCCGCTGCCTCCGCGCCGGGAATGCCACCGCCGCGCACGCATCGTCTTCGCCCCCGTTCTTCGGCGGGCCGTGCCTCATCGAGCTCATTCTCTTGTACAGCCGCATGGCCGCCACGCAGTCCTCGTAGGGGTGCTGGTGGCCCGTCTGGATGTCGTAGCCGAGGCAGCTCTGTGTGAGGAACCGGAGCGAGTTGCTCATCAGCCTGCCGCTCGTCTTCATCAGCGGCGGATATTCCGCCGTGTCCCGCTTCAGGTACGCCGGGTAGTCCATGCCCAGCGCGTCGAGATCGTGCTCCAGGCCGTGGCCGACGAGGAGCCTGGCCGCGCCGCGGGAGGACCTGACCTTCCACGGCTGCTCGCCGTTGAGGAGGATGGCTTCCACCTGCCGCTGCATCATCTTCACCGTCGGCGCGTCCCGCAGGTACTCAGGGCGGATCCCCGTGGTCTCGTACCGGTAGTGCGTCACCGGGAGGAGCGGCCTC